>NW_010170525.1:0-2151 GCF_000695765.1 Mesitornis unicolor | reverse complement strand
GCAGGAACGAGAGCTGCAGAAGTAATCTGAGCCTCATTTTACACCTAAGCTAAAACACAGAGAGACATATGCCCAGAAGACACAGCCATGCACTATCATGCGTGCTTAAAGAGTTCAAAAATTCAATGAATTGTATAATGCATAGCTTTATACCTACATTTTCCCACTCTGGCCACTAATTTAGATATTATTTGTGTAATACCTGTGTTAGGATCAGAAGTAGTAAAAGTACGGGGAAGAATAAACAGTGACAAGTGTATTTATGTATTAAGTATGGCTGGGATGGAGATAATTTTCTTCACAGCAGGTTGTATAGTGTGACCAAAATATGCTGATATATGTGACCAAAACAATGCTGGTAACACACTAATGCTAGTGCTGAGAAGACCTTGCAAAGCATCAAGGCCTTTTCTGATTCTCTCTCTGCCCTCCCCTCCCCCGGTGAATAGACTTGGGTATGTGCAAGAGGGTGGGAGGAGGTACAACCATATGACCTGAACCAACCAGATATTGCATGCTATAAAGCCTCATGCTCAGCAATAAAAAGTGAAAGGAGGGGACTTAGGGAGGTTAACCACCTTTTGCTTTGGACCTGGCTGGGCATTGGTCTACCTGTGGGAGAAGTGATTGCCTTTAAATCTGTTTTAAAAAAAACTGTTTTGTTTTCTGTCTCTCTTTTTCAACTTTTCCTACACTTATTAAACAATTTTTATCTCAGCTCATAAGTTTCTTGGTTTTTTACTCTTCCTTTCCTCGTCCTCCATCCCTCTGGTGGAGGTGGGAAGGTCAGCAAGTGGCTGTGTAGTGCTTAGCTGCCTACCAGCGTTAATCCACACCACAATTAGCACGATTTTTCTGATTTTCAAATATTTATATTAAAAATATTTCCTCAGGAACACCATCAGTTTTTACAATCTGTCCATTTATTTTCTTACAGATTACTGAGTCTGCCATTAAGGCACTAAGAAACAGTCACTGGGCTCTAGTCACGCCCAAGGCCATCCATAAGATGATGATGCTTAGGTTTGTTTTTTTTTCTCTATTATGTTCTAAAGGAAACAAAAAAATTATCATGGTCAAGGAACATTTCAAGGAATATTATTTAACAGCTGAAGAAAACTGTAAATGTATGTATCCATTTGAAACACTCTCCAGCAAGTAATTTCATTATCAACAGAGACAGAACTCTTCTGAAGTCCACTGTGACTTCTCAAACTTATTTTTCTAAGTATCAAAAATGCTATTCATCCTCTCACCAAAAATCTCTCATGCAACTGATTCACCTTTTTAACAAACACGCAGCAAAAGTCTGTTTTATCAAGAGTCAAGTGGCTTAAGAGTTGTTCTGATATGGGTAAAATAGCCTATTCCCCTCCTTTTTTTCCTCCTGCGTGTAAACAACACATTCTTTAGATCAAAGACTTTTGCTCCTTCCCCTTTGAAAAAAAGTTCCATGCAAAGCAGAATTTTAACCTATCACACAAGTAAAATAGAGTAATTATTACATGAAAAAGAAGCAAAAAAACAAGTAACCAGACAAGCAAATTATTTTTGGCCTCCAAAAAGTTAATGACTTGTACCATGCATGGAAAAAACATTATGAAGAGCTGGGGCTTTTTTATTTAACCCTGAAGAACACCCATTAAAAACATCGGTTTGGCAGTAACTACCATATCGGTACTCTCAGAAAAATCGCTTGCATGAGCCATGCAAGCCAAGTTCCACGCTGGCCCTGATGAAGATCCATTTCCTTTGGAGCCAATTCCACAAATGCTTGGTGGCAGGGCAGCAGGCTGGCACCGTAACGGGGATACTCTGCATTACAGGGATGCAAGCGCACATCTGTCTGAAACCCGAGCAGATCCTTTGCTTGGTAGTACCTGGCTCCTGCTTCGGAGGCAAAAGAGGGAAGGAGGACAGGGACCAGCATGATCCTTGAAGCTTCCTTCCTGCCCACTGCCATCCGTGCTACCGGAGGCTGGCCCACGCCACACCCCGAGGCGAGGACAGACGTGGCTCTGCTCAAGCACCTGCCAGCTACCCCGGGCAGGGCCGGCACTCAGGCTCCCGAACACCGACAGGCCGCCAATCCTCACCCCTCCCCCTGGGGAAGGGAATCACTCTCTGCTTCCGGGCCTCGAGAGCCCAGCC
>NW_010170524.1:0-287 GCF_000695765.1 Mesitornis unicolor | reverse complement strand
TTATAAACTTTCCATGCTACTTCTAGTAGCCAATCCAAATTCCGCATTTCTGCCCCTTCCAATTTTTAGAGCTTTTTCCTTATATCTTCCTGGGATTGTCCCAAAAAGATTAAAGCCAATTGTGCTCTGGTCTCCTCAGTTTCAGGCTGCAAATCTGTATATTTACGGACTGCTTCCTTTAGCCTTTCCAAAAACGTTGTTGGGGACTCATTCTTTTCTTGCCGAATATCACATAATTTGGACCAGTTCATAGTGTTAGGCATAGCATTTTGAACAACATATAGGAT
>NW_010170523.1:496-1334 GCF_000695765.1 Mesitornis unicolor | reverse complement strand
TGTGGGGGGCACGGCCCCACACTGGCCCGCCCCATGGCCCCAATGCCTTGTCCCCATGCCAGACCCATGGCCCCACAACCATACCCCCACACCAGACCCATAACCGTGTCCTCACGCCAACCCCGTGGCTCTGAGGCCTTGTCCCCACGCCAGACCCACAGCCTCACAACCCTGTCCCCATTCCAGCCCCATGGCCCCACAGCCTTATCCTCATGCCAGCCCCATGGCCCCACAACCATGTCCCCATGTCACCCCCATGGCTCTGAGGCCTTGTCCCTACACCAGCCCCACAGCCCCACAACCACATCCCCATGCCTGCCCCACAGCTCTGAGGCCTTGTCCTCATGCCAGACCCACAGACCCACAACCCCATCCCCATTCTGGCCCCATGGCTCTGAGGCCTTGTCCCCGTGCCAGACCCACGGCCCCACAACCCTGTCCCCATTCCGGCCCCATCGCCCCACAGCCTTATCCTCATGCCAGCCCCATGGCCCCACAACCACATCCCCATGTCAGCCCCACAGCTCTGAGGCCTTGTCCCCACACCAGACCCACGGCCCCACAACCTTGTTCCCATTCCAGCCCCACAGCTCTGAGGCCTTGTCCTCACACTGGACCCACGGCCCCATAACCCTGGCCCCATTCTGGCCCCAAATCATTGGGATGGGGATGGAGGCTGCTGGGGGTCCCCAAATCATTGGGATGGGGATGGAGGCTGCTGGGGGTCCCCAAATCATTGGGATGGGGATGGAGGCTGCTGGGGGTCCCCAAATCATTGGGATGGGGATGGAGGCTGCTGGGGGTCCCCAAATCATTGGGATGGGGATGGAGGCTGCTG
>NW_010170523.1:0-250 GCF_000695765.1 Mesitornis unicolor | reverse complement strand
GGTATTGAGTCTGCTGGGTGTCCTGTCCCCAACTGGGCCACACTGCAGCGTCACCCCAAGGGGCCTGGACCGTGCTCCTGCGACCCCCACGGGTGTCCCCCCTCCCAAAAAAGGGGCATTTTTGGGGGCGGTTCTGCGCCCATACCTGGATCAGCTCCTCCGTCCACACCTTCCTGTCCATCTTCAGGCTGCGGACTTTGGTGATGCCAGGACCCAAGCCCCGGTGCTCCCCTGCCAGCGTCACGGAGCC
>NW_010170522.1:66808-67456 GCF_000695765.1 Mesitornis unicolor | reverse complement strand
TGTACCCCCCCCAGCACCGCTGCCTGCCCTGCCCTGCCCTGCTGTGGGAAGCGCTGGCGTCATGCTGGAGGAAATGTGTGGTCCCCTCCCAGCCCGGTCCCTTCCCAGGACCATGTCACCGCTGTGGGCAGGGGGGACGTGCGGGGTCCTGGCACCTGGCTGGGGCTCGGCGTGGGGGTCCCGCAGTGCCAGCGCCAGGGGGGTGGCAGACGGGTAAAGGTCTGGCACTGGCTCCTGGCAGTGCTGTTGTTTTTGGAGATCCTCTCTCCCTCCTCCTGCTCCTCCTGGAGCCAAGCTGGCCCTGGGCCCAGGCTGGCTGCTTGGGGCTGCTGGGGGCTCTGTGTGGGGGCCTGGCGCAGCTGGGGAGGGGAGCTAAGCCCTGGAGGGGTCCTGGTTCCCCTCCTTGAGGATGTGTTCGCCTCCCTCCGAGGTGACGCGGGTGTCACTTGTCCCTATGCACTTGTCCCTTGGGGGGATGTAGCAGTTGTGGAGCCCCGATATGACCCATGGGGCTACTGGGTGAGGGGACAACCCCAGAACGAGCAGAGGGGTCTGCATGGCTGTCATCAGGATCAGGCCCTGGGTTTCCATTCCAGGCAGCGGACAGAGTGATGTCATTTGTCCCCAGGGCAGTGCCATGAGGAGCCA
>NW_010170522.1:66149-66653 GCF_000695765.1 Mesitornis unicolor | reverse complement strand
GGTGCCGGGGACTCAGGGCACAGGCATGAGGGTGGCCCTGGCTGGGAGGCAGTGGGGATGTCCCTCCCCTCTCATCGACCCGCCGGCATTGAGGCCAGCTCGTCCTTATTAATTACAAGCTGCTATTAAAGTGCTCCACTGTCCCCTGTGTCCCCGCACCTGCAGCTCTGCTTGCCTGGAACATGTCCTGCCCCGGGAGGGGACCTGCGCTGACACCCCCTGTCTTCTCACCCCTCCAGGTGCCCACGGGAGACGCAGGGAGCCGTCATGTCACAGCCCAGCGCGCCCCCCCCCTACGATGACAAGAACCCCCTCAACCCTCCACCCCCGGCAGGGTACCCCCACCCCCCCCACTACGCCGGGGGGTACCCACAGCCCGGGGGATACCCTGCCGCAGGGGGGTACGCTCAGCCCGGGGGGTACCCAGTAGCAGGGGGTTATGCACCTCCAGGGGGGTATCCAGCAGCAGGGGGGTACCCCCAGACGGGGATGGCCATGCCCAGC
>NW_010170522.1:62752-66131 GCF_000695765.1 Mesitornis unicolor | reverse complement strand
GCATGCCTGTTCGGTTTGGTAAGTGAGGACACCTTGGGGGTATTTTCTGGGGGGGGCACTAGAAGCAGAGGTGCTATGGGGGGCTGCGCAGCCCACCCTGGTGCTGAGGGGTGTCCCCAATCACAGGTGATGATGGCATCGGGGATGGCTCCCCCTTCCAATCGGCTGACTGGGACGACAAGAAAGTCCGGCACACCTTCATCCGCAAGGCGAGTCCCGGGGGCTGGGGGCACCCGTTGGGGTGAGGGGCTGGGTGCTGACCCCCCATGTCTCTCGCAGGTCTACGCCATCATCTCCCTACAGCTGTTGGTGACGGTGGGGATCGTCGCCGTTTTCACCTTTGTGTGAGTGGAGGCTCCCTCCTTAGCCTTGCCCTGAAAAAGGGGGAGCCTGGCCCCGTATCCCCTGTGGGGAGGTCCCGAGGGGACAGGAGTTGCTGTGCCCCCTCCCTCACGCTCATCCCTCCCATCCCACAGCTCCCCCGTCCGCTCCTTCGTCCAGAGGAATGTTGCCATCTACTACGCCTCATAGTGAGTAGGGGGTCTGCCGGCCCGTGCCCTCCAGCAGCTGGCACCCCACAACTGCAGCCTCCCAGCCCCAGGGGGCAGTGGGTTCTGCTGGGGGGGTGTCCCTGGGCTAACACCCCCTGTCTCTCTCTGCAGCGCTGTGTTCCTGGTGACCTACCTGGTGCTGGCCTGCTGCCAGGGCCCCCGGTGAGTCACAGGTGGCTGGGACCCCTGCATGGGGGAGTGCGGATATGGGGGGGTGCTCCTGGGCATCAGAGGGGTCTCTGCCTCCTCCTGCCCCTGGCGGGGTGGGGACCAGGGGGGACGTGATACAGCCTCTGTCCCCAACTCACCTCTGTCTCCCTGTTTCATCCCCAGGAGACGCTTCCCATGGAACATCATCCTGCTGACCCTCTTTGTGAGTGGGCTGGGGCTGGTTTGGGGGGGCCTGGTGGTGCTCCCATGGCACCCCAGCTCCCCAGGCGGGCTGGGAGGGATAGGGGCCCACCTTGGCAGGTGCCGCTCACCCTGCTGAGCCCACCTTTCTCTCCTGCAGACGCTGGCCATGGGGCTGATGACGGGGACGATCGCCAGGTATGCCCTGGGGATCACACGGTGACAGGAGCTGGGGTCCCTCCTGTCCCCTGTTGTGCGGCCAGCTCAAATGAGAGGCTGCTGCGAACCAGTGGCCACCCTGGTCCCCTGGGCTTGGGGACAGCGGGGTCTCTGCTGAGGATTGGGGCCGTGGGGGGGGGGTCACCAACACCCCCATAGCAGGGGGATGCTGAAGTGTGGGGTGACTCTGGTGTCCCCTCCATTCACAGCACGTACCGGACCAACGCCGTCCTGATCGCCATGCTCATCACTGCCATTGTGGCCATCATCGTCACCATCTTCTGCTTCCAGACCAAGGCAAGGGGCAGGATGTGCCCTGCCCTGTCCTGGGGGGGGTCAGGCACAGGGAGCAGGGCGATGGGGACACCCCAGGATCTCCTGTGACGGATGTGTGTCTCCCGTCAGGTTGATTTTACATCGTGTCCGGGGCTCTTCTGCGTGCTGGGCATCGTGGTCATGGTGACCGGGATTGTCACTGCCATCGTCCTCTCCTTCAAATATGTGAGTGGGGGGACAGCGGGGCTGCGGGGTGTCACGGGTGCCCCCAGGGCTGGTATGGGCAGGGGGGTTTGGGTGGTCCACCTTTGCCACGAAGCAGAGTGCGGTGCTGGTTATGGCAGAGGCTGCTTGCCCGCAGGGAGAGGGTGTGTCGGCATCAGCAACATCTCCTGGGGAGCCGGGTGCGGGCAGGACCTGCCCTGCCTTGCCTGCTGCCTGCCGGCACCCAGCTCACTCTGCCCGCGTCCCCTTCCCTGCGCAGGTCCCCTGGCTCCACATGCTGTATGCGGCCATTGGCGCCATCGCCTTCACCCTGGTGAGTTGATGGCTGGGGCGAGCAGAGGGTGTCAGGAGGAGGGGAACTGGTCCCCTGGTCACTGCCTGACACTCTCTGCCCCCCCCCCCCAGTTCCTTGCCTATGACACACAACTTGTGCTGGGGAACAGGAAGAACACGCTGAGCCCCGAGGAGTACGTCTATGGTGCCCTCACCATCTACACTGACATCATCTACATCTTCACCTTCATCCTGCAGATTGTGGGTCGGGATTAGCCCCGGGACCCCTCCTGTCCTACGCCCTGTTGCCCCTCACCCTCTTCTCTGGCCTCTGTACAGGATAAGGCCACTTACTGTGACTCCTAACGCTTCGGCATCTCTACCCATAGACTGCTAAGGGCTTCCCTTGATCACCCCCCTCAGCCTCCAAGGCTAGTGCTGGGGGTACCAACTATGGGTGTCTGGGCAGTGCCTGTCCTTGGCACCGCTCGCCGATGCTGTGCCAGCGGTGTCAGGCTGGCAGTGGAGTGCCACGGTCCTGCCTGGGCACGGGGAGCTGGCAGCGGCTGCTGGGACCGTGTTGGCATTTTTTTTGTAGAGTCTGGTTGTTGTCATTCACTCAGTGCCTTAAATGTGGCTCCGGCTGTGCTGGCCCCCCCCCCCCGAGCTGTGGCAGTGCCCAGTGCAGATGGGGGACAGCTGGGACCCCTGTAGCGGGACTCATGGCAGAACTCGTGTCGCAGAGGCCCTGCAGCCACGGATGTGGGCAAAGTTGCACTTGCTAAATAAAACACTTTAATTTTCCAGATAGTCCCAGTCTCATTGGTGTGGCGACTCCCCTGAAAAAACCTGTAGGCAGCCTCTGGGGGGGCTGCGGCCTGGGGCAGCACAAACTCTGCTTCGGGGTGGAGAAAACAAGGTCTAGCTGCTCCAGGCCTGGCCTCCCTCCCCTGCCGGTTCCCCTCTACCCTTGTGGGCAGAACCCTGACCGTGGGGGCAGGCAGAGCCTGGGGCTGAGCGCTGAGGGAGCGACCACACTGAGCTGTTCCACGCACCAGGGATGAGGTTTATTTGTCCCTATCCAGCCCCGTGACCACCCCATGGGCTAGACAGGGAGGACAGGTGCCAGTGCCGTGTGTCCCATGGGGCTGCTGTCCCCATGGCCAGTCCCTTCAGGGTGCCATGGTGCCCGGCTGGGGGAAGCCTGGCTATGCCCCCCTGGCCACCATCTTGTATCGCTCCGTTTCGTACTCACCCTGGTTGGCTTCCATCATCTTTCGACGGATTTTGAGCTGCTCCAGACGATTTTTGTCCACTTCCCGCTTGGCCAGGAGGAAGAGGATGATGCCAGAGGGCAATCCGATGGCCCAGGCCACCCCCACCGGCTTCATCGGGTTCTTGCCCTTCTTGCGTGTGGGGATGTACTCCACCCCCTCGGGGAGCCCCCCGTTGCCGGGCTCTGGGCCAGCCCGTGGCCCGGCTGG
>NW_010170522.1:55446-62733 GCF_000695765.1 Mesitornis unicolor | reverse complement strand
AGCTCTGCCCCAGGAGCCGCCTGCCCGTGGGGGCTACCAGTCCCCAGGGCCTGGCAGGACCCAGCAGCCCCCGCAGTCCGCCGAGCGTCGCCGCCATGCTGGGCCATGCCCGTGTCATTTAATTCTTTCCTCTGAAAGAATTAAAATTTTCCATAAAGAGCCAAGCATTCACTAAGAAAAGTGTTATAAGGGACTTAAACTTCCACTGAAAACCAGGGAGAGGACAGTAGATGTCCATTCGCAGTAGGTAGAATGAGTGGGACATGACACTGTGATGCCAATGCTCATTTACTGCTCAGCAGAAAAGAAGTTGCTTGTGTTGGTCCTGTTACAGACTTCATCATCTTCACTTCTTTTCAGTGGATTTGGTGTCCAGTATGTATTTGAGAGACAAAAGAGTGGAGTTAGAATTTAATAAATACAGTTAAGATATTATCTGTGTAATTATTCTATGAAATCTACAAAGAGTATGTAATAAAGGTATGGAATACCTTTAATTTTGTGTTAGGAAAAGCAGAGCAAATTTCTTTTTATAAGTGAATGCACCAAAGAAAAAAATGTAGTTGTAAAATTATATATTGACTTCACTTTCTGTCTGAGGATTGAAAACTAAATCACCAGTTTTCAAACTGTTTCAAATAGTATTTGTTCATATGCTGTATAGAAAAGGTCTTCACAAGAGTGCTGTCTCTTTCATTTTTAGCCTTTAATACACTTTAAAAGGCATCCAAAAATGTTAATTACCCACCTAAAAATATTTGTCACTGAAAAGATACAACACATATCACAGATAGAGCTGACATGGTATAGATGTAGGTTTGTAGGAGAGTATACCAAAGTAAAAGATCCCACTATAAATAAGTTTTGTGCTCCTGGGCTACGAGTTTGTATTACATGCTCAGAAGCCAAAGGCCATGCTGGGAGAGGACTATAATGGAAAGTACCAACTCTTATTTGAAAATTAAGGTAATACGGTCAGAAAAGATTGGAAGTTTGATCTTGGTTCGTATTAAACTGATGTTGCCACACTGGATCTCAAGCCAGCTCTTAGAACAGAACTTGAGGAACTTCTGACCACAGTCAGAGCGATATCTGGTGACCCTGCTTCACATGCTGGATCTGGTACATGGGCGTAGTTAGTGTTTTCCCAGATGATTAATTTTAGTTAGTTGTTTTGGGGCATTCAGGACATTCTTTGCTGAAAATTGTGGATGCATGGCAATAAGAAATAAAGTACGTAAAACTCTATGACCTGTTTGGAAGGAAGGTTGGTTGAGTCCTGTGAGAACACTAAGAAGGAATATTTATACATAGGACATGAATGTTAAATCATTTAGACCATAGCTTTCTGCCTTTCACCTAGCTTTTTTCCACTGCAGATAGAAAGATGTTACTGTATGGAAATACTGTCCTGACCAGTGGAATAAGGTGATGGCTGCTGAGATAGTCAAGATTAGATTTATGCGTTCAGAAAAGGAATAAACACTCCAAAAAGTTAAGAACCTAATGTAATTCTATGACCAGAGGAGTAAACACAACCTATTTTTCTATGGAAAGATGTCCTACACCTCTAAAACCCTTTCTCCAGTGTTACTGCCTTAATATTGCCAGCTGTTTCTCAAATCCTTTCATCCTGGGTTTAACTCCATCTCCCTGCTCCCTCATGTTCCCTGAGCCTCCCTACACATCACCTGCTTCCCTCCACAGCCCACCCATGAGCAAGACAGTGTGCACTGCGGGTATTTTGGACCTGTATGTACCTCCCCAATCTTTTTTTCATTTGTTTTTTAACCAGAAATCTAAAAAAGTTGCTGCGGGGCTTAGTGAATGACTCAGTTGAGCATTACAGAAAGACAAAACTCAGACAATGAACACTTCTTCTTTGCCTTAGAGAATTAGGCTTAAAATAAAAAGAGAATTCTTTTGAAAGATTATTTACATTTGCTTTTTAAAATAAAGATACTTCATGTGTTTATATCTTTTTAATTTGTTTCAGATTATATTCTGGAAGCTAAGTTTATTGCTAGACATTATCACCACCACAGCAACTTTAATTTTAGAAGTTACTGTCAGGCAGTGAATTTTAGATATGTAATCACCAGTATTTGTACCCACAGCCTGCTCTAAGATATACTCCTGTAACTCGGCTACAGAAATTTATTATGTGACTTATATATACATAAAAACAGATCAATTTTCAAATGTGCTTGTTTTTAATCAACATGGCAAGAATAATTTGCAAAGATTTTTGGTGGGTATTTCTGAATACTGCTTTGTAAACAGAAAATTAAAGAAACTTCATTAAATAAGTTCAATGCTGTAAATTATTCACACAGCATTACTGTTACAGCATTTTGAATTCAGAACCTCAGTGCTTCTAATCTTAGACTCAGACAATGGACACAATATTTTCAATTGTCTCATCCTATTCATTCAGGGATGTTTACAGAGCAATATGGCACAGAATAAAGAGCAAAGATCCTCACATTTAACAAGTCAGATGCAGAGGGCAAGCATAATGAGCTGTTGGATACAGGATAAGAAATGTTTGGAGAGGGCTGAAGGGGAATGTATTAGACTTTGAAATTTCTTGGAAATGAGAGTAGCTATAACTGATGAGGTAGGGAAGGGATATCCAATGGAAAGGATATCCAATGGATGGATGCTCACAGCAGCATTTTGAATGGATGACAGATTACATTTGTTGAGGCTGAGGATGAACATTGTAGTAATTGAGATGCACGGTGATACAAGCCTGGGTGACATTTTTAGCAATCTGGAAGAATCTGTGTTTTAAAGAGTGAAACTTTATAAAGAATCTGCTTACGTAGAGCCTTGATGGAAAGATCAAGAGGGGTGCTCTTGGGGTAATCACAGAAGGGAGAGGATGGGAGAGAACTGAGACCTGTCAATGCATTTGAAAGCTGATGCTGCTGACTGTGCAAGCTAATTATATTTGGCCTGGAACTGAGGAATGGGAGAAAAGATGCTGTCGAGCAGAGTGCAAATCAAAGCAAAATAGATGCAGATGCTTGGTAAGTTAGCGTCTGGAGACATACAAGTAGTAACATGGACTCCAGGAACAGATAATGGGAGAGAGATCTCAGTAAATTTTAAAAGCAGTCACTTTGGGTAAAGTATATACTGGCAGGCCTGACTGTGTCTTTGTTTTGACTTGTTTTTCTCTGTATGTTCCTGTTGTTTATGAGCCAAGTGCTGGGAAATGATGCTCCAGCTAAACCATCTCTTTATCAAATAAGCTATTTAGTTATGCTGCAGCCATGGCTGCTGGCATTTAAAACTTAACCCTGCAAACTGTAATCTTCTCTTCTTAATATTCCTGCAACTTCTCTTTCTCCTTCCAAATAATATGTCTTTGACATAGGATCATTTAAAATATCTTTTCTTGTTGAATCCTTTTGCCCATGTAGGCCTGCTTTCTCAGCTCTTTTCCCCTCCATTTTCTTTCTGAAACAACCACATTTCCCTCACTCACCCCTTAACTCTTGCATGGAGTAAAGGCAGTATGTACTGTGATGTGGTTTTGGGCCCTGCTTGCAGTGGCTGGGTGGCTATATATGCTGTCTGGGTAATGCCAAGCCAAATAGAGCAGAACCAGGCCTGCTCCTGTAGGTGTTAGCTTCTTTGTCCTTTCTCTGTACAGTGCAGCACTTGTCCCTGAAGACATTTGCAGATTTCCCCCTAACACTAAACTTCACTTTCTGTGAAGTGCTGAGTCCCACTTTGCAGAGTCCAAGCAGAGTCCTATCTTTTTCTGACAATGAACTCTTGTCAGCTGCCAAAATTTCTTTGCTATACATCTTTCTTGACAATCTTTTAATTGAAAGTTTATTTACACTTCCAGAGAAGGGGCATCTACAACTTCACTAGGCAACCTGTGCCAGTGTCTTGCTGCTCTCAGATTAAAGAATTTATTCCTAGTATCTAGTCTAAATCTACCCTCTTCCAGTTTGAAACCATTCTCTCTTGTCCTATTGCTACCTTTCCTTGTAAAAAGTCCCTCTTCAGCTTTCCTATAAGACCCCTTCAGGAACTGGAAGGCTGCAATAAGGTCTCCCGGCAGCCTTCTCTTCTCCAGGCTGAACAGCCCCAACTCTCTCAATCAGTCCTTGTAGGAGAGGCGCTCCAGCCCCTGATCATCTTCATGGCCCTCTTCTGGACCTGCTCCAACAACTCGATGTCCTTCTTATATTGGGGACCCCAGAACTGGATGCAGTACTGCAGGTGGTGTCTCAGGAGGGCAGAGTAGAGGGGCAGAATCACCTCCCTCGCCCTGCTGGCCACACTTGATGCAGCCCAGGATTACTTTGGGTTCATTTTGGCTATTATTCCTGGCAACATTATTTCACTTACTTCGTGCTGAATTATATTATTTTATTTTTTCTGAATGATACAGTTACTATGTCAGACCTTCATTTTCTGTTTTTATATACCTAACTCTGGCTACAGCCTTAATATTTGCTCATTGTAAACACCTGAGTCTAAAAAAGGTGGGAAATCTGGACTGGTCTGCAATAATTTGAGAAACGTTTGCCAAAATATTGTTTATACTGAAGTTGTAATAGGAACCTAATTTTGAACTAACTTTAAAAAAAAAATCACTTTACATTTTTATACTGGGAGTTTAAGTTGCAGAAATCAGTATTCATTTTACAGAAAATACCAATACTTTCTCAGTGCCATGATTATCCCTCCTTGAGAACTGATTTGTACACATTCACATATACGTTCTTAAGCTTACTATTGGTGCTATAATGACTAAAGAACACTTCAATTACAGGAGTCAGGAGCTTCAGACTAGTCTGAGGTTTTCTAGGCTTTACATTTCAAAAGTTAAAAACCACAGTCTCCCAAGTTTTTATGTAAAACCTGTGGCCACTGTTCTTTCTATCACTTCTGCAGTTCAGTGCAACTATATCACCATTTTGATAAGGTTTCAAATTCTTTTAGCTTCAGCTTAGGCATCTGCAGAATAAATATAATTATGAAAAGCAATTAAAAGGCGTAAACTATACTGATACTCTTATATGAAAAATATTACTTGCATAAAATACCATAATATACTTTTTCTAAAGATAGGTGCAATTTTGGGGATTGCCAGTGTACTAGGTGTTGCTTCTTCCTGTTAGTTTCAAGTCAGTGGGTTTTGAATGTGTAATAAAAGATAATGAGCAATAGAAGAAAATCTCCATTGCCCAGAAGCTTTCTCTCGCTGTGGTGGCACCCAGCCTGGTGGAGCTTCCTTCAGCATCCTGCTCTGCTCAGGTCCCACCACACAGGGGTCCTGAACCTTCTTCCTTTTCTTGCTCTGAGCAGGCTGTAGCACTGACTTTCTCCTTGAACCCTCTGGACTTGCTGGCACACAGGTGCGTCTCACTCCAGTTTGGCAAAGCTGGGGCACTCATTTGTTTTGGAACTCAAAAGTGTTCTTGGGTTAATATAAATTAAAAAAGAAACACAAAAGATTCCTTGGATTTTCCCTGCAGATCTGGTGTATCACCACCCAAGAGCTCCAAGATATTTTAAGAATTCCCATTACTTTAAGCCTGTATTTTTCTGCAGCCATGTGAAGGATTTACACTTTTTGTCTTTAGGGAGATGTGCAAATGAAGCAGACATGCAGGCTCCAGAAGACTTATTCTTTACTTTATAAACATAGAGACCTGCACAAAGCATAAAAACATCTGTGCCTGTTCCCCTGCTTTAGGCAATTCATTATGCAAGACATCCTCTAAAGAGTCTAGGACTTCTGCTTCTGTATATAATATCTTCTTCAGGAATACCATGCTTGTATGTATTTCCTTCTCTTTTTCTCTTTTGTCTATCTCCTTCTAGCTTTCTCTTATAAACTATTGTGTGCTTTTCAGATAAGTGTCCTGCTCCATTTCTCTCAGGCTGCTTGAGAGCCCTAGAGCCTATGTCCAACTTGCAGGTCCTGGGAGTGTTTCTCAAGTCCTCAGTTTTTGTGTGAATCCTTGCCATATCCTGGCTTTTTATTTTGGAAGGACCCAGAAGTGTATCCTCTGGGGCTCCCTGCTCCATATTGAGGAGCAAGCGCAGACACAGTAGCTGGACAGGACCCATGGCTAAGAGCATGCCCTGATGCAGCATGCAGGTCTCCCTGTTGCTATATTTTGTAAAACCCACCATTAATACTTAAATCCTGCATTTTCTTGTGTCAAGTCTAAATTTTAGTCCCTCTGATGGACTGGAAAAAATCAATTTCACTTTCCCTCAGCCTAGGCTGTTTCCATTTAGACAGTCCACTCTTGTGTCAGATCTAGAGGATACGTTGCACAAGTGTGACAACATATGGCTGGCCCTTCAAACACCTGAGCATGCCAAGATGCAGCGTTTTCATTCATGCAAATAGCATTCATAACTGTACCTTAATTTCTTAAATTTTTTAAATGAATATGGAGGATACTTAGGTAAGTTAGAGAAACTAGCTACCATATTAATTTCAAGACAAATAAATTAAGACTTGTGTAACCTTATGAAAAATGTTGTTCAGCAGTGGTTTTGACACTGGAGTTACCTATAGCAAATTAAGACCTCTCTTACATCTGGAAAAGGGCAGTCACCTTAAACTGAAATCTGTGTCTTAAGTTATGCATGATCATTTTAATGTTTGTTTATTTTGTTAAGCAGTTCTTTACTTTGACATTGCAACTATCTCACATAAGGCAGAATGCCAGTCAGGACATTTTCTATTCACCAGACGTATTTGGTGTGATTTTTGCAATTTCATAGTTGCCTACAGAAGAGTGGAATCACTTACGCACTATGACTTTTGTATTCCATGACTACTGTGTGCAAACTTGATGCCTACATAATGTAAATTGTAAGTCTTCTAGCATGTCTCTATTTTAAGTAGTGAGAAAAAAAAACTTAAAATACTAAATAAGTCTACACAGCAAGTACTATTTGTCTCTTTTTGTTTTGTGAAGGAAACAACATTTTGAATTAATGTGTAACTGAAAGAGTTCCTCCATATATTGGATACTGAAAGATTTATGCTTAAGACTGCTAAGAAGGTTCTATAGAGTTCGAATACAGCTCTTCCTGCAAGATGCTTCTGAACTTGCCAGCATGTAACATCATTAAACTCACTAAAAATAAAATGCCCCCAGGCCTGTTAAGCGTAATTGCTTCTTAATTAGGCTCTTGGGAAAGGAGCTGGGTTTTATTATAAGAAATTTCTTTTTAAAAATGAGCTTTACCAGATGAACAGATTTCTGAACTTCATAGGTGGACACTAGGAAT
>NW_010170522.1:44674-55415 GCF_000695765.1 Mesitornis unicolor | reverse complement strand
TGCTGACATGGGAGGGGTTTTCCATACACTGAACTGTTTTCAAAAGCAGAATGCAGTGTCATAAAAACATAGCAGAGTTACCTTGAAACTTAGGCACAATAATTCACTGATTAGGAGTTGAATTTAAAAAGCTGAGAGACAGAAGCTGTGAGAACCAAACTCTAAGGTAGAAGCCGAAGGAGATTCTTGGAACCATTTCATGACAGTTTTACTCTCAAATTCTATTTTCTAAACTTTTAAAACCTCTAAAAAACAGGAGGGGGTTTTTTAGGATCCCAGAGATTTGAGGAATCTATAAATAATACTGTGTTCAACATGTAGAATTAATTTCTAGGAAAAAAAACCCAGATCTAAGTATTTTAAGCTGACAGATGTTGTTAAGCTTCACTGTGTTGCACAATTAACCTGTGTTTCAAAGCTTTTCTGCCAAATCTGTGCAGTGGAAAGACATACAGAATACTTCAAAATGCAAACAGAGCTGGGCTTTAATCTGTATTCACACAAAATCAAAAAAATAAACAGGTTTTGGTTGGTTCGAAAAAGGTCAGTGTTCACTCTTTGTTACGTAGACAGATCTGGAAGCTTCCTCAGGATCAAGTATACTTAGGCCACACTCAGTGGAGGCTTTTCTGAACTGCACTTACATCACCTCCAGAGAAAGAGCACACATACTTCACCTCTCTGTGGAATAACCTATCTAGTTTCTGTCCAGCATGTTTCTTTGACATTTCTTTCCTTAGAATCTGTATTTTAGATTAAGTGACTTGTTCAAGTCTTTCTACCATAAGCTGCCGAAAATACTTCATGTCTGCCCTCTGTCCCACTTAGTGATTAATAACGTCCTTGACCTGCATGCCAAAATATGTATGCCAAGATACAGGATTTTTTGAAATAAACAAGATCTTGCTGTTGTGCTGACAAACAGTATCTTAGCACTAGCAGGCAACACACTCATGTAATGTTTTTCCTGTTTTGGGAGTACTTTATGGGAGCAGGAACTGCACTCTGCACTGCACTTTCAAAGGCATAGGGTGAGTCATGCATGAAAAGATAACAGCTCACTGAGAGTCTTCTGAGGGTTTCACAAACTGAACCTTCCTGTTCTGTGGCTGTTGTGGCCCACATAAACCTAGTTTTCATCGATTTTTCAGAGAAAGCATGCTGATGACAACACAGGAGGGGTCTTGCTTGTCAAATGACACCCTGGGAATGGAAGCAGGCAATTAAGCAAAGATATAGACATTTTAGTCCTGCTGTAGTAAATGGGTAAAAAATGAGGTTTTCAGAATTCAGGATGGAATAAATCATGCCCTGGAAGTTAATTTTTCTCTTCAGTGACTATAGAAAGAGTATAGATGAGTAACTTAAATTAGAAGCTTGTATTTTGTGTGGCTGATACTGCGTAGTGTAAGTCCCATCCTGAATGAATCTCCCTTTTATTCAGTCTTTGTCTCATACCGGTTAAAAAGGTATGCTGTTTGCTGCCGAACCAGAAGTCACCAACAGGAATAATTAAGCCCAAATAATAACTTTGAAGCACCACTTTGCCATATACCATGGCCTTTTCCTAGTTTTCCTGCTGTACATTTTAGGGCTGAAAACAGATTAAAGAGTAGCCTATTGGGAAATACTAATAACTTCAAAGGGTTCTTAGAGATTTATGCTTGCAAGAATTTAATCTTAAGGCTGAATTTTGCTGTATTCCTTTAGAGGGAAGACTTTTCAGCTTTCATAAAAGAAATATATAGTGTTGATGTACTATACAGTCTTGCAGATGGAATGAAATATGGATAAACAGGATAGCGGAAATTTTGGAAAGACTTAGGTCTTTACTGCAATACCTGAGAACACCTCCCAGCTTTCAGTTCCAGGTGCAGTCCCATCCTGAATCCTGGCTTCATGCTGGAATGAGACTTGAGAAACCACTTCCTGATACATTTACATGCTCCCATGGAAATACAAGCTAGGTGTGCAGAAAGCTAAGTTCAGTGTGAGGAGTACATACGGATTTTACTCTGACTAAGAGACAGCCAGGGACATACCTTGACTTCTCTTCTTAAAATAATTATTTCTAGGTCTTCAAAACAGAATTAATAAGCTAGAAGTCATTGATTTTGTTGTTAATGTAATAAAAGGATTCACTTAAACTTCATATTCTCCAGTAAATGCTGTTCTAAGCCTGAATTTATCTCGTAGAGTGGAAAAGAAAGTGACATATGGAGTGTAGGAAGGTTTTTCACTGGCTCATCTGTCTAGAGATCAGCTTTCCTGACAGACTGTTTGATTTCCCAGAACTTGCCCTGTTCAACTTCTAAAATTCACCTGTCTCTGTGACCTTCCATGTTCAGTCGGTCCTTCTGCCTTCACATGGTCTTATTAATTCTTTCTCTTCTGTAGTTCGGGGACAGAGGTGAAACTATACTATTTATAACACAGAACTAGTTAGCTAGACTATCCTTACAGTCAACAGAGAAAACTATGGTTTTATAGGGTAAATGTGAATCTTTTTCAGTGTGAGATTAATCTTTTTCTGAAAGAGATGCTTAGCACAGGTCAGATGACTGCTAGAGTTCCCATTTCACTCCATTGATTATAAAGAGAATTGAGAGTGAGTAACTCATATTCAGATAACTGTATTAGAGATGTCTCTAGTTAGGGGAGCTGGATCTCCCCCATGTAGTCTACCCCTTATCAACTTACAGCCTGGGTGCTTGAAATATTGCTTCTTCCCTGCTTGTACTATCTACTTTTCATGTGCTTTATTTTCAGTTACTTAATCATTTTATATAGGTTAATGCCATATTGTGTTGTTCAATGCATAGAGTGTATTTCTGATTGAGTAAAATGAAGTTTCACTGCATTTTAACTTCTCTCATACAATCGGCATCAACCCAAGTTATTTCTTTCCTAATTTCATTGCTTTTTGTTATATTGGCACTTTACTGCCAGAATACATTACTGATTACTTCCAAGCTTGACTTTCTGTGACTTTTGCAAATGAATATGATGATCTTTCTGCAAAGAACTATGTATTACTCACTCCCGTTGAAACAATCAGTAACATGTGGGATTGACTGTAAGAGGCAATGCAGTATTTAAGGGTCCTTGACATTAGTGCTGATTCTGTTCACTTTTAGCTAAGAAGAGGAATATTAACAGCCTTTCATCAGCCAAGGAAACTGAGGTGGTAATTTTACTGACAATCATTAGAGAAAGACAAAGAAAGGCTGACATTCTGGCAGATGTTAATCTGCTGGGTGATCACCAGGGAAACTAGTGTTGCAGTTCCAAGCAATACAACTCTGTGGCTTAACTGAGGAGTAAGGTTACCTATAATAAAGTACACAGAAAAAATGGTGCTTTTGTTTCAAAACTGATTTCCTTCCTTCCTTCTCCCTTTCTCCTCTCCTCTGAGGGGAAAAATCAGTGGCTGCAGTATAACGTCAATTATCTAAATG
This sequence comes from Mesitornis unicolor, assembly GCF_000695765.1. Lineage (NCBI taxonomy): Eukaryota > Metazoa > Chordata > Aves > Mesitornithiformes > Mesitornithidae > Mesitornis > Mesitornis unicolor. The sequence goes on along the minus strand of NW_010170522.1, from coordinate 51,957 downwards.
TCAGGGGAGACATAAAAATTTGATCAACTGAAATTGCAGATAATTATCGATATAACTAATAGATATATTAGGGGACAGGGTGTACCATGTAGCTAAAGTTTAGATTTCAGTAGAAACTGCCATAACTAGTGCATTATAATGGTCTGTGTTTGGCAGTATTGAATGTGGGTACTTGAAGAGGTACAAGAAGCCCCATGAGCAACTTATGAAATGTCAGACACATGGCAGACTTCTGTGAAAATCCTTACTGATTGTTCTTTAAAAAACTTGCAAAACTCTTTTTATCTGAGTATGATCTTGGGGTCAATAAGTTTCACAGGCTTCCCTCATTCTTAATCCATAAGGATGCTGATGTTGTTGTCCCTCACTCTCCCACGCTGCGCCATTATGAAGAGTCACCTCTGTCTCCTTGAGGACCTCCCACAGCAATGGAGAGCTGCTCTTAGATCCCCCCAAAGCTGTCTCTGTCCAGGCTGAACAAGCTCAGCTCCCTCAGCATCTTCTCACAGGGCAGGTGCTCCAGCTCGCACCATCTTGGTGGACCCCCACTAAGCTGGATCCAGTTTATCAATCTCTGTTTTGTACTAAGACAAAACTGGACGCAGTGTCTAGGGGTGGTCTAATGAGTGCTGAGTAGAGGGTGACCACAACAGTGTCTGTTCATACAGCCCAGTCTGTCATTGGCTGTCTTTATTTCCAGAACTTGCTCCTGGCTTGTGTGCCACCTGCTGCCCACCAGGACCTCCAGGGTCATTCCCACAGAGCTGCTCCTCAGGAAATTGGTCCCAGGCTGCATTAGTTCCAGGGAAATTCCTTCCCAAGGACAGGGCTTTGCACTTGTCCTTGTTGAAGAGCAAATTATCTTGAGAGCTGTCATGCAGCTTGTACAGGACAACCAGGAGATCAGGTTCAGTCAGCATGGGTTTATGGAAGTCAAGTCCTGCTTGACCAACCTGATCTCCTTGTATGACAAAGTGACCCACTCAGCGGATAAGGGAAAGGCTGTGGATGTTGTCTGCCTGGACTTTATCAAAGTCTTTGACACTGTTCCCCTCAGCATCCTCCTGGAGAAACTGGCTGCTCAGGGATTGAACAGATGTACTCTCTGCTGGGTAAACAACTGTTTGGATGGCTGAGCTCAAAGAATTGTGGTGTTTGGAGTTAAATCCAGTTGGCGGCCGGTCACAAGTGATGTTCCAGGTGGTCAAGAAGGCCAGTAGCATCCTGGCCTGTATCAGAAGGATTGCAGCCCTGCCCTAGAGCAAATTGTCTGGTCCCCCAAGTTTGATATCAACTGCAGGCTTGATGAGAGTGCAAATAATGTTTTTATCAGTAAAAGAAGCACAGATTGTGTCAGAAAAGGCAGATATATTTACTCAGTAAGATTCTAGATTTATTTGTTTTTTTAACATACTGTATTTTGAAAGGTGTTAACTAATCGGTGAACATTGCATGCACACAGAACAATGTGTGTGTATTTGGGTAGGAGAGGAAGATATTTTAAGATGAAGAATAACACTTTTCTGTGCAGGGAAAAAAAATCACGATCAAACCAGAAAAGTTAGTTTTCTCGGTGAGAAAAGTTAATTGAGGAAGGCGAAGAACATTAAACTGTGATTAGCTAAGCCATTACCCCTTTTCCTGCTGCTTATTTCTATTTTTTTCACTCTCGAGCTCTTTAAGAGGAAGCTGATATCATTGCAATTTCTGTTCGTTACTACTTCAATATTATAAAATGAAATTTTATAGAATATCTCCCAGCAGTAGGACAGTTTCAGGCTATTGGCAGATTGCTTATAAGTGATAAAAACCAGTTTAGTAATGAGCTTCTTTTCAGCTAAATATAACATATACACTTTACATACTGTGGCTGTAAACAGGGTGTGGAGCATAGAGAAACTGTTTAATAGTCCAAGTTTTTCTGTCTTTTAAATTACAGTGGTTATGAACACATTCTTATTTAAGCAGAAATAAATATTTCTGGTGATTAGAATAACAGAAACACATGAGACCATGAGCAGGCTTTGATGGATTTGGAAACTCAACTGAATTTAATGAAATATGTTACCCTATAAAAGGAGGATAGAAAATGAAGACATAGAAAGGGCTGAAAAGTATCTATGTTTAGTTACTTTATCTAAAGCCTGTGTGTGTGATACAGTTAAGTATATAATCCTTATATCTTAGTAGAATAAATCAAATAAAATTCAAACAGCATATTTTTTTTCATAGATGTACTACTGAAAGGTTTTCTTTTCTAGAGGAAGGGCATCCTTGAGCAAAGGATGGTTATGCAATTCTTATGTATTTACTTTCCAAAGTAATCCTCTGTTCACTTGATCACCTGTGTATAACATCAAGGTATCCAGGAATTCCCTGTAGTTCTTCATCCTGAATTACACTGTAAATTTTTTTCAATGCTTTTTGAGAAAAAAAGAAATCTCTTCTTTCTGTGAATATATGCATCAGGAAGGTGCTGAAGGATGAATGTCCCTTGAATAGATTTGGCTTGAGAAGGATTCCATTAGCAGTTAATTATATCTCAGCATCACAGCCAACTTAAACTAACGTCACTAGTGCAAACTGCATTAAGGGCAGACTTTTATTTATGGGTGACACTTTGAGTTAGAGACAGTACTTTAACTGTGTTTGTCTCTGTAGTGAAGGTAATCTAATTTTTTATTTCCAACCTTTTAATTTATTTTGCAAAAGAGCATTGAACAGTCCATAGAGACAATGGCATAGGTTATTTTAGGGTGAATGTGTACCAAATATTATAACCCGTAGGAGTGAGATAGTAAGTAACTTCACAGCCTTATGAGTATTTAGAAGATGGGGACAATAGTACACAAGTGCCCTTCACAGGGAGATGAAGGATCTGTAAGGGATATGCAATTAAGGGTAGATTTTCTTCCCAGTAGATGACAACAATTTTTTAATTTTCAGATCCATTCTGTGGTATATAGTTAAATTAAATCATAAGCAAAGAAGCCTTCTTGGTATGAGTATAATTTAAGCCATTAAAAAAGGAACAAACCATACACACACATTTATGGCTCTTACATCTTAAAAAAATAGTGATGAATACTCCACTGTAACAGTTATAATACAAATTATCTCTTAGGCTTTTACAGGAAACTGGCTGAGAGATACAGTACTAAAACTACAGCCAATTCTCCCTCCAGCTCCTTCTTTCAGTGGTTTTAATATTTCTGTTTGCTGTAGGAATTTCACATTAGAATTGCCTCAAGAGTGACTGCCATGATTATAATTTTTATGTTTATTTCTAAGCTGTACTTTGAAAAAGGTGTAAGTAAGATTGCTTAGAGTGTTGGGATTCCTGAATATTTTAGATGAAAATCTTTAAACTTGCCATTACAGGTTTCACTTACAAAATTATATTTCCCCTTGTGTGTGTGTAAGCCTGTGAAATGAAGTGTGAGACTTCAGGTCTGTTATTACTTCTCTAAGTTCACGTGCACAACGACTGCTGCAGATTTTGGCATTCCCGAGGAAGAATGCAGAAGCAGGGCTGTTACTTCAATACACTGCATTTTCCCTTCAGAACTGCCACTCAATCAACACCCCGACTCTGGCCAGGGAATATAATTCAGCTACAACTTCCAGTTTCTTAGTTAGGCAACATAACAGCACAAGAATTAGATACTGGTAGTTAGAAGAGACATGTTGGAGCTGCCCAGATGACAGTGTTAACCTCTGTTCTCTGGACACATTGGAATTGAAGAAATTGTATTCTGTCTGCTGGGCTACCAGATTCATCTGCAAGTCATATTCTACCTAAAATTGGTATGAAGACAACTGACATAGAACTCAGCTTCTATAAAAAGTACTGTTCATGATTAAAACATGAGCTCATCTCAGTGATGTCCAATAATAGGACAAGGGGCAATGGGTGCAAGCTGGAGCATAGGATGTTCAACCTGAACATAAGGAAAAACTTTTTTACTGTGAGGGTGACAGAGCACTGGACCAGGCTGCCCAGAGAGGTTGTGGAGTCTCCTTCTCTGGAGACATTCAAAACCCGCCTGGACGCATTCCTGTGTGACCTAGTCTAGGTGATCCTGGTCTGGCAGGGGGGTTGGACTGGATGATCTTTCGAGGTCCCTTCCAACTCCTAACAATCTGTGATTCTGTGATTCTGTGAAAACAGTCATCTTGTATCTACTGAGGACAAACAGAAGCTAGGTACATAGAAAATTACTTCCCAAAAGTAGAAGACAGATATTTTCATTTCCTTACCACATCAAGTCTTACCATAATGTCACTCTACAGTATTCAGCAGTCTCAGGATACCTACAAAGAAGCTTTTTCTGAATTGTAGTGTACATGCAACTACTTTAATTGTTTATCAGTCTTAATTTTTGATTTGTTGAAGGCCTGATTAAAAAGATTTTGGACATTTCCAATGACTTGGCATGGAGTTAAAGAAGGTTTTAGAGAGGCTTTTGTATAGCAGTGTAAGTTGCTGCAATGAGTCCTGGTTTCTTTGTTAATTAAGAAAAACCATAATATAATGTTTTCTTGTAGAATGGTCTAATTTTAAAATCTCAGTTTAAACTCACTTCTCTTTTATGGTACTTAGTTCCCAATTAATGAAAACTTGAGTGAAGCTGACCAAAGTGAAGTAAATCAGCAAAAAAGGATGAAAAATAGTTAAAAGTAGGTCAGGCAGTCAGGGAATGCTTAGAAGTATTAAGAATAATAAGAACAATTTTTTAAACAGAACAAAAAAATACTAAATCTCAATAGAAGTGAAACTGTTTATAATGTGCAAAATATGGCTGAAATATTCAAAGATAATATTTTTTTTAAAGAAGCAGTATTCTAGTCCTACAGCGATCACAAAATACCTTTTCCTTCTTATGTATCTAGGAAGGATATAGATGAATAGTGTGCTATAATATTCACATTACGAAGTAAAAAATTCAGAAATTAATTTATCACAAGGTAGAGATTTCCTCTGAAGTTTCATTACTGCATATGATCACCTTGAATAGCATCAAACAGGACTGAGTGCAGCTATTTTTAGCCACCTTGAGTGATACCTTCCTTTCTCTTAGTTCTATTGACATTTACTTGAATGCTTATGGAGTAAGTTGCTGTCTGTTTTTTTGGTCCCATTCTTGCTCCTCTGCAAAAAATCTCATTCTTCTCCATGAGCATCTGACTCACTTACAGGCCCATCCCAAAATTCAGAAGTGCGAGGTATCACTCTCATTACAGTTTCTATTTTAGTATTCTTATATAACCCCATGAAGTTGAACAAGGCTGAGTGCAAGATCTTGCATGTGGATCGAGGCAGCTCCCAGTATCAATACAGACTGGAGGATGAGGCGATTGAGAGTGTCACTGCAGAGAAGGACTTGGGGATAGCGGTGGATTAAAAATTTAATATGAGCCAGCAATGTGCACTTGCAGCCCAGAAAGCCAATTGTATCCTGGGCTGCATCAAAAGAAGTGTGGCCAGCAGAGTGAGGGAGGTGATTCTGCCCCTCTACTCTGCTCTGGTGAGACCTCACCTGGAGCACTGCGTCCAGTTCTGGCGTCCCCAGTACAAGAAAGGTGTGGAGATGTTACAGCAGGTCCAGAGGAAGGCTGTGAAAATGACAGAGGGCTAGAACACATCTCTTGTGGAGAAAGGCTGAGATTTGGGCTTGTTCAGCCCGGAGAAGAGAAGGCTCTGGGGAGACCTTACTGCAGCCTTTCTGTATATAAAGGGTGCTTACAAGAAAGGTGGAGAGAGACAATTTACAGGACCTGTTGTGAAAGGACAAGGGGCTACAGTTTTAAACAAAATTATACTGGATATAAGAAGATTTATTTTTTTTTTTTACAATGAGGGTGGTGAAACACTGGACAAGGTCACCCAGAGAAAGTTGCAAATGCCCCATCATTGGAAGTGTTCAAAGTCAGGTTGGAAAGGGCTTTGAACAACCTGATGTAGTGAAATATGTGCCTTCCCATTGCAGAGGGTTGGACTAGATCATCTTTGAAGGTCCCTTCCAACCCAAACCATTCTATGATTCTATCAGTCAGTATGAGAGGACCAAATCAAAGTGCCATAAACAACCTGAATTAGGGAGCGATAAGAACTCCTTAAGCTTTTTAAAACATGATGGCAGAACAAAAGACACAGTTAATTGGAAAATTTGCCAAATCTGGTTTTAAAATAGGATTAAACCAAGGTTAAACTTTGATGGAGATATTCAGCATTGAAATTACAGCTTAAATGCTTAGTTAGGGAAACTCTTAGTAGTGACTTAAAACCGGATCACAGAATGATAAACCATTAGACAACCTTATCAGTAATCATCACATCCAGTTTCAACTACCATGACAGTCTCAACAGTCCTAATCATACCCCTGGTTGTCCAGCATTACTGTCAAAGGAACTTCATAGGGATAAGTACTTTAAAGAGTATTCTACAGTGTTATTATTATCATTTTTATTTTCAGAGTTAGATTAACATAAGGTGGCTTCAGTCCCATTTTTCTAATAGTACACAGATATGTACAATGCAGCTTTGATGATGCTACTCATTCAGTGAGTGCAATTTAGCTGTTAAATTAGTTTTCACAGCTATAGAAATTTCCAAAGGGAAGATGCTAACAAAATAAGTAGATTTGCCTGAACATTGCAGAAATATTATGTGGTCCCAGATCTATACTTGCTTCCAGTGGTGTAATGCAATTAACTTTAGTGGAAAAGTCATTCTGAAATTAAATAATTCAACAAAGAACAGAATTTGTATTTAATTTTTGTATTTGACATCATAGACTCAGCTTTTTCTGTTCAAACTTGTTATGTTCATCCACAGTTTTTAAGGATGACAATGTGCAGTTATTTGGATTTCTGCTAATTGTTCCTTCTGATTTAGAGAATTTTTTACCATCTACTTCTTAGAAATCCAGAGTGTCTTTTTAACTTCTGATACTTTTTCTCACTATGTTCATGTATTTTCTTCCATATTTTCTACATTTTTTCACTAGCCACTGTAATATACTTGCCCATCCAATTGTCTTTGGAAAGACAGTCTCCTAAACTGCAGGGAGTTGGCAGTCTGTGCTTCTTGAGGACAGAGTTCCTGAGATACAAGTTGGGTGAAACAGGCAGACAGACAGTGCTATTGATTGCTCCTACATGTTTTTTCTATATATAAATACTGTTAGGAACTTCCAAAAGTGATGAGTGAGCTCTAAGAGCTGTCTCAGCTCTTGGCTCATGAGAAATCTTCAACAACTTCTACATACCCTTCTGCACA
>NW_010170522.1:41667-44643 GCF_000695765.1 Mesitornis unicolor | reverse complement strand
AGCAGGAACGGCTGAGGTGCCAAACTTGGCAATGGGCTTGTAGCAGCTTCTGTAGGTTTGATGGTGGGAAGTATTTGCTCATACTGCTGTTCTAGATTCATCCTCTGGGTACATTTGCTTGTAACACTTACTTTTTGAGATACTGTTTCCAATTCTGTTTTTTAGGACTGGAAATTAATCTGAGAAGGTCCAGGTCTACTAATATTAGCAGAATTCCTGCAGAGAGAAGCATCGGCTGTATTTATTCCCTGAATAACTCCTTGCTTAATGTGTGCGCTTTCTTCTCACCCTAGTCTTTGCTGAAGCCTTTCCCAGCATTCCTGTAGCATTGTGGGCAGGGTGAAAGCCAGATTGGTTATGTAGCAAAAACCAAACTAATCCTTGAGGGCTGAGTCTGCTTGGGCAAGTGTTAACTGGCTGTGTGCTGAGCCCATCACTGATGTGTGGGCAAGCAGACTGCAAAACACAATTTTGCTGTCAATAAAGCAGCAGAACTTGAGGGTTTCAGTGTTTTTCAGGCTGCCTTTATGCAGAGCCAGAGGGCTTCTGTAATTTCTTTTGCTCTCTGTTCCTCCTGAGGGACAACTTTCTTTAAAGAAAATCAAGGATAAGAGAGAAGTAAGGCCTGTCTGAAGAGACCAGAGGGATCAATCTGCTAAACTTGGTGCCTGAAGGTAGGGATTTTACAGACAGGTGGCCTCCATAGTAGAGAGAGGCAACAATTCTTATTTCTAAATAACAGAGGCAGGAGCAGTCAAAAGTCTGTAGCAATAGAATCTATTTGTCAATTATCCCTATATTAGGACGAGTTACCTGCTAATGAGAAGTTATGGACTCTTCACTATTTTTTATGGTGATGCTTTGCTTTTTCTAATTCTCTTCCTGATACACTTTTCTAGCAGAGCAAATAATAATTACAAATTATTATCATGTAGCACTATTCTTGCCCAACAGCAAACTCAACCAGGATAACGTCAAACAAAGCTGTGAGCAATTTCTTGCTTAGGAAAATAGAGTTTTCTGTATTACTGCTATGGGAAAATGTTGTATCTCAGCTGATGGCATACACTATTCTAGATGTAAAGGTTTTCTTTGGTTATAATGATAATGAACCACTGTGCAATTGCATGTCAGGTTCTGACTGTACCTGTTTGCAAACTCAGGTAATTATGCTCCGTTGTCTAATTGCTTATTTTATGGATGTTTTGCTCACATGTTTTTAAGCAATGCCATTTGATTGCAGATAACTAGTGGTGGGGATCTCTTCTCATTATCATACTTTAACATTTGATTTGTCTGATTGCTGCAGGTGGAAACAATAGGTGATGCGTACTGCGTTGCGGCAGGGCTCCATAAGAAAAGTCTTAGTCATGCTAAAGCCATTGCCCTGATGGCACTGAAGATGATGGAGCTTTCAGAAGAGGTTCTCACTCCAGATGGGAGCCCTATTAAGGTAACCCCTTTGCTCTTAATTCTGAACTAGTCAGTGGTATGTGGACCAAATTAATTCCATTGTGTTCTGTCAGTAAAAATCTGCTTATTGCTAGGAGAATTTAAAGTTGCATCAATATTTCACAGTCTTTTTTACACACACATGTTTCACTGGTGCACATCAACAATCATGTAAGCTGTGCCTTACTTTAGTAGACCCAACAGACTAGCTGTCGTGTTGTCGTATGCATTGAATGCCTATTTGTGGCTGGAGGTCATTAAGTGCGCTCCTGGAGCCCTTCTTCTAGCTCAACTTAGTGTGAGAAGAAGATAGTTCACATGATCCAGGACTGTCCCATGCTACAAGCCAAAGCACAGTATATGTTGATATCTTATATCAAGCTTGTAGCCGCTGGCATTTGGAACTGGTAATCTCCAGGTAGAATAGGGAGATTCAGGAAAGAAGAAAAACTATGGAGTTACGTATGTGTCTGTCTTTTTTCAAGGGTCAGAATACACATGATTTTCATTATACGTACTCACTTCTGTTTCTGGTTAAATTGTTATTCCCATAGTACAAACCTTTTGTTTTCAAAGAAAATGAAGAGATTACATAGTACAATTAATCAACACTGTCTAAAGCCTGTAACAAAAGCCATATGTAGCTGGATGAGAAGGCCAGACAGACTTCCCATGGGATGATCTACCTCATAGTTGAAATGCACTTCGTGAACTGTGATTCCTCTTGTCTGTTAAAAAATAAAAGTTGTATCTGAAATGCTTATTTTAAAAAAATAATGGAAAGACCTGTTCTGAAGGCTTAAAACTTGACAGAAAGGAGGTAAAATTAAAAAAAATATTCAGTGATGTTGCTGTGTTGCTCCTTGATCAATAAAATTTTATACTTCTGAGTTCCAGCTCTTCTCTATCTATTAGTTAGATTGCATCTTGAACTAGATTCCTTGATCACTCTGTGTATTGTGACTTAAGAGAGATTTAATCCAAATGAATCATTCTGCCCTGAAAGCAGAGTTTGGATGCATGGCAACTGACCTAGAAATTCTATTAAATATGTCAACACAATATTAAAAGTAAAAATATGCTGAGTTCTGGATTAAATATTTTTATTTTTATGTACTGATGCTGCTTCTGAATTTTTAAAAATAACAAAATAAAATATTTATTTGATTATTGGAAAATGTCCACATATTCAAAAAAGTAACATTCTAAAAAAATATCTTGGACTATGGATCTTGAAGAAAAATTTTTAGCGCTTCATGTGGTCATTCATCGAACACCAAATAAACATTAAAAGACAAAAGTTGTCTGAAGATATCAGAAGACAGCATTTGCAGTTTTGATATAAGACTTTCAAACAGGTATTAATTTAGTCCTCTTAAAATAGGTTTTCTGGATCGTTTGATGTTTTCTCTAATTTTAAATGACTATGGCTGATTAATACATTCTAGCTACACTGTCTCATGCTGGGAGAGCTGTCTTCCAGATACTCTCAATCTTTTCACTTTCTTTTGAGTGATTGCTGCA
>NW_010170522.1:0-41636 GCF_000695765.1 Mesitornis unicolor | reverse complement strand
AGGGAAATTTTGAAGGTGTATGTTTTACTCTGAGAGTCACAGTTTGTGACTGTTTTCATTACCATTGTCATTATTTTTCAGAAAATTCCTCATGATTTAGTGACTGCATAAGAAAACCTATGAAAGAAAGACTATAAACACAGTGCAGAGGAAAATTGCTCGCTTAGAATAAAATGCTAGGAATAACCAAATATTTTCAAAAAGTGCTAATAAACCTTCTTTAGAATTCAGAAGAAAAAAGTCCATTCATCGTACTTAAACTGAAAGTAGATGTACTGAGGAACTCCTCAGTGGGTGTTAGGTGTCTTCAGTCTTAGATGTAATAGATTTCAGGGCAGGAGGGATGGTGATACCAAGTAATCTCACCTCCTGGGTGACAGAAGCTGTAGAATGTTGTTGTTAGCTTTATACTGAACCTGGTAAATCACACTTAAAAGAACTTGTTTAGGATTCCTCTCACATGGATGTCTACCCTGTAAAACAATTCAAATAATGACTTTTGGAGAAGTCTACTTTAATTTCTCCTACTTTAGGTGTATACTCTAGGATGAGATGAAACATGCCTTAAAAATGTGTATTTTCTCAGTTGTCTGTCAGGGAAGTCTATGGACTTAGCCTAAATGTGGATGTCTACACTGTAAGCTTCTACACTCTGTCAAATCAATCCTCCTACCAGTGGCATAGAGCGCGCAGTTTTACTTTGTGGTTATGTCAGTGATTGTCACAGTTAAAAACAGGTGTTATTTCTAAATTGAGTTGGCATGACTTTACCTTCCAGCCGATGCTGAATTGGCTAGAGTGATCCCTGTTTTAGTTAGCTGCCAGTTTTTCACTTAAAAAAAACAATGAAGGTGCCCATTGTGCCACAGATTCCTGTTAACAAGTGCTCCCTGTGCATAATAATGGCTTATAGATATGTCAGGGGAAGTTCAGACTGGTTATTAGGAGAAAATTTTCAAACACTGGAATGCGCTTCCTAAGGAAGTGGTCATGGCCCCAAGCCTGTCAGTGTTCAAGTGTTTGGGCAATGCTCTTAGATAAATGGTTTAACTTTTAGGTTACCCTGTGTGGAGTCAGTTGGACTTAATGATCTTGGTGGATCCCTTCCAACTAAGGATTCTATGGTTCTGGAACCCCTAAGTATGTATAGCAGTTATGATGGACTCAGCTCAGAACCATTAAGAGGAGACTTACTGCATGATACATTTTACTTTGTAAAATGCTTTGTAAAAGCAATGCTTTGTAAAAGCATTGCCATTAAAATATTCAAATAATCATTAACATTAGATGCAAAGTACACAATGTAGGCAATAAGACATTTATAAGTGGCCTAACTTCTAAACAGTGAATTAAATTGTGCTGTAATGTGGTTACTTTGAGCTGATCCTGTTGATACGGATGGCAAAACAAGTGCAGTATTTTGACTGTATTTTGACCTTAATTCTTATCTGTGATTCTTGTTACCAAGCACAAGACACATTTACTGAGTTCTTGCCAAGTGTGCTGAATATAGAATACTGACACATTTGTTTTCTTGTACTGAAAGATCTACATCAGTATTTGGATATTTGAAAAAAACTTGAAATCAGAGGGCAGTTTTCCTCATGCCCAGTTTTTGATATGTTTGACAGCTTTCATGAGTTGTGATGACTAAATCCCAACTTTATTCTTCAGGATAGTTCAGTAGTTTTATTGAAGAAGTAAGACAATTACTTCACCATATCAGAGACAATTTTTCAAAACATAATTCCGAAGAATAAGGGACTTTCTGATCTCAGGAGCAAACACCAGTGCTCTGTTTTCTCTACTGCTGAAACTGACTGATAAGCCTTTATTAAATAGGAAGAAATTATTCTCAGCCATTTTATGTAAAATATGATACCACAGTTATTTGAAGTTTGATTTCTGTTAGTAGGCTAACAATTATAGCAGTTATTCTGTTCTGATTCTGTTTTCTAGTAAGAAGCAAAGATGCTAAATTCTCCTTTGTGTTTGCAGGAGATTTATTTTCCAGGGGCATATCTCCAGTTCAAGCTCTCTGAGATCAGCACTGGAAACAGCGAGTTCCTAAATTACTCCCTGGGTTTGTGGGGTGTGACTGATACGATGCACATTTAAGAGGCTAATTATTTAGAGGGTGACGTTTTTTCAGGCAGAGTCGTTACAAATCTGTTTGGGTTGTCCTGGTTGCAGAGATTTCAGCTTTAGGGAAACCTAACTGCAATTATGAAATGTAGCACTTTTTATTTGATGAATACTCAATTAGCTATGACTGACTGATTATGGTTTGTGGAATGTACATATTTTCTAAATTACTTTGAGGGATATATCTTCTTGTCACCTCAGGACTGAATTCACCAGAATGCAAATATTTACCTTTTGTAGTGCTTGAAATGCTCATCCCAGTGATAGCAGTGGGTATCTTGTTGAATGACACTTTGAGTATCAGAGAAGTTAGGAAGAGAAAGTAAATGAATGAATGAATGAAAAAAATACCTTATTTGATACGTGCGAATTTAGGATAAGACTTTCACGTATAAGGTGTATTAGCAGGCAATCAATTGAAGTTTGTTATCTAGCTGAACAGTTATCATTTGAAAATATTTTTTGTAGTGATTACAAAAATATTTTGTTTTTACAGACATATACACTTTAGGAAAAATCTGCCCCTTAGAGCAGTGCTTGTGTGGCCAGTAAGCAGTGATGGACCTCAGGATGGTGACAAGGTGTATGAATCAGGTTTGGTTTATGTCCAGATGATGCTCCTGCCCCTGAGTCAGAGCTCAGAGTGTGCTGATGAGAGTGCCCTGATGTGCAGCTGACACAGACTCAGGCATCTGACACTTCCACCAAAGCAGAAAGGCAGCAGAAATGCAGAAGCAGAATGGAGACCCTGAGCCTGCACTCCTTATACCTGTGGGAATAGACTGTGATTTGCAGGCTAGTGAAAAAATGTGGTTTTGCAGAAAGAGAAAGTTAGCTATATTATAGCGGCCTCTACAAATCCTATCTATCATCAGTGTTGTAACACATTCTGTTCTTTCTGAAATAAGTATTTGTGACAGAAAATGGGCTGGTCATTCTCCTGTGAATGATGGAGAGGGCTTCATGTCTCCGTATATTTTTTTTTTTTAACTCAGTTCTATTTGAAGCAAAATCCCATTACTTTAGCATGAGCTAAGGCCTTAGTACAAAAAAAAAAGGACTTTTGCACATAAAATTGGATATACATTTATATCCTTTCACTAAAAACACTTTTTAGTCCAGGAATTGTTTGATTTAAGTTCTGTATGACTAATTATATGTAGTGCCCTATGGCTGTAGTTTGATAGTATTGATTTAAAATTGAGCCCTACATTTAAGTGTTACTTGAATTTAGGGTATGCTTCATATTATACTACATTTTCTTTTAGATAAAGTGAGAGTACATTAATTTTAATAGCTAGAGATAATATTATAAAAAGAATTCTCCAGAGCATTTGACCTTTACAGGTAAAGGTCACAATGCAGATCTCATTTGATGTGTTAAAACTCACAGGATATTATTGGTGGCATCACTTTTTATCATGCTTTAAATCTCACCTAATTAATTAATGTGCAGTGTATACACCAGAGAAACTGAAAGGCTTCCTTTTCAGTATATTGTTAAAAGGGCTGCTGTAGCAGAACATACACAGTTTTGACTAATGAGATTTCCCAAGAGGTTATTCTCTAAGATTATCTGCTTATTTTTATAGTATATGAAGGTGGTCCTAATAGAGTTGTGAAATAAAACAGAATTGGGAACAAACAGAGCAAAAGTAAATGATTTACACGAAGCCACTGAAATTAACTACAATTATGTAGATTTGCTGTGTACAGGTCTTCCTGTCTAAAAACATAGAGATTGGGCCCTACTATGGTAATTCAAAACTTATTTTAAAATATGTTTTTCTACAGCAGAAAAATGTCATGTATCTTTCAAATGATTACCTTACAATAACATGAGAATTAGGCCTGTAAATACTGTAATCACAAACTGAAGCAAATACATACCCTCACCTTTCTTTTTGCTCACCTGCTAATAACTAGTTCATTAAATGATCTAAATAGAATAGTGCAGAAAATGTCTAGCTGGTATTGGCTTCATTTCGATTAACTTCTTCTCAGGTAGGGTAGATGGGACCTTGTCCTAAGCACATAGTCTAGTCCTCAGCTCAGTTGTTTCTTTATTATCAAGATAGAGTGCTTGACGCACTTGTAACTTTTAACTTTCAGATGTGTGTTGGCAAACCTATTTTATCATTGGATCTATAAGCTGCACTCAAACAGTGTAGGCTGGCATTAGCACTATCAACATAAGAAACTGTCTTCATCTATCAGCTAGAGAAAGAACAACAGCATGGCAGAGGGGCCATTTCATGTGAAGAGTGGGATTAACCTCATCTAGTTTCAAACACAGTGTGAACAGCTACATCTAACTTGTCACTGTAGCTCCCTCTTTAAATAGAAGAGAGTAAGGCTATTTTAGTCTGTCTTCATCTGACATGTTTTCAGTGTCTACTTTATAATGAAATATTTGAATGAATATTTGAGAGGTAAGTGCTCACTCAAGGATGAACAGACTAATGAGCTCTCAGAACGATGGATGATCCCACTGCAAGGAGCTGGACTAAAACAAGAGTTCAAATCTTTGTTCAGTCACAGCCTTTACATTTGAATTTTAGATGTTACCTAGACTTTCTATACTTCAACTGCCTGTATTTACAGTCTAGGCAACAATGTTTTACGAGTAGAACCGTTTCTGTAGTTTGTCTAAGCTGTGTGAATTTACAGCCTGGTAGCTGTATTACTTTTGGTTTGTGTTGCCTATTTAAATACCTGTGGTCTTGATGACTGAAACAATGAAAGCCTGAGTTTGATAAACCTCTAATCTGCTTGCCAAGTGGTAAATTTTAGTAAGTGTGTGCTATGCCTCATGAGTAAAGGTACAGAAGAGACCCTTATTGTGGATTGTAATGGCTCATGTCCACAGTGAGAGTGACATGCTTTTCTAAACAACATGGAAATTGGCAATGAATTTTAGTGTGTGTAGCATCTTCTGCCAGTTCATTAAATATTTCTCTTTGCATTATGGCAATATTGCACTTGGGCCCAAAACACAAGTGAATATCTGCTTTTTATCAGTTTCTAAGTGAAGCAGCCATTCTCAAACATACAATAGATTATGGCATGCTAGTTTTATAACAATTTAGTGGTCCTCACCAAATGTGCATCTTTACGTAAGCAGTAAAAGGTTGTCTGTTTTGTTTTATGTTGTGAAAGGCTGACTGCTGATGCAGGCGTTCTCATCAGCCCAATGTGAAAAGCTGCTGCCTTACTGCAATGCTCCTTGCTCCATCTGTGGTCTCCTAGCAACTTTGTCTTGTACCTAATGTCTACATCAGAATCTGCAAGGTATATAATACCCTATTTCAGGCTGCATAACTTCAAATTAGAAATTTCCTTTTGTCAGTTGAAAAAATCAGAAACAGTTCGATGAAAGAAACACTTCCATTAAGAAGTGTTTTGACTAAAAATGACAAACGAGCAAATGCAATAGTTCACAGTTTCACAAGCTTACCAACATTAGGACAGCATAAGTCCTTCAGGGAGCATTCAGAGCTGCATGTTTCAGGCGGAAGCTTGGTACTTTATCTCAAGAGCATACCTGGGAGATGGTGAGCCGAAGTCAGTCAAGGCAACAGTTCCCTGGAGCTGAAGAGAGTTCCTGATGCTGTACCTCAGTTTGCCCAAGGGCCTCTGGAAACGCAAAGTGAGAGAAGCTGATCTGTATTACGGCATGTCTCCCCAGGCATCTGAGAAATTGCAGGTTTTGCTAGGCTACCCTAAGGGAAAATTCAAACCTTCCTCAGCCTTCCAGTCATTTTCACTCAAGTGCCTCCTTTTATCTGATTTTAATAATAGTCTTTATAAATTGCTTTAAAAAACCAAAATCACACCCATTGTTTGCAACTTCTGTTCTTCTGAAGAAACTTTGTCATATCCATTTATATGCCACACCCGCTATGTGACAGTGTTGCCACATATTTATTTGCATGCAATGGTGGGGCACAGGGGGTTGATATCTGGATTCCCAACCCAGTGTAAACTCGACTTGAATTAATTAATTAAAAGACTAAGAAGGTACTCTGTTTCTGACTGATTCACAATCCATGGAAACATTCAAGGTCAGGCTGGACGGGGCTCTGAGCACTCTGATCTAGTTGAAGATGTCCCTGCTCACTGCAGGGGGTTTGGACTAGATGACCTTTAAAAGTTCCTTCCAACCCAAACTACTCTGTGATAAACCAGGGTAGGTACCCAGGGCACCCTGTGGACTTTCCCATTGTTTGTTAGTTCTCAGTGACTACTGCATGTTCACAGCTCTTTGTGACTCATAGTATTTAGATGTAGCTGAGTATAGAAATGCCTCTGTAATTCAGCCACATGCCCTGTTCCCTAAGGCAAACAAAACCTTACTACAATGGCTGTATCTAGCTTGCAGTTTTGTCCTCCTGTTTCACAGTGAGCAGATACTTTCATTTCCTTCACCAGATGATATAAGTACGAGCACAGGGAAAACCAGCAAGGCTCTCAAGATTTAGATTCCCACATGGGATATGTGGCCATAGGATGTGCAGCTGGGTTGTGGGGTTAGGCTTAAGGTCGCAGTGTGACATCTCTCACTGGTCTGAATCTCACGGTGCAGCAGTCATTCCAGACACAAACGCCTCCAAGTAATACTCCCGATGTCTAGCTAGTAGTAGAGCTGGTGGGGAATTTTCCATGGAAAATGCTTTTTGGCCAAGAACACTGAATGATCAAAACCAAAAACTCCCATAGAAAATGGTTGCCACATTTTCACCAGGCAAATTTACCAGGTTTTGGTAAATTTCTGAGCAGAGAGAAACTTCCTCCAGAATAAATAGTAAATAAATAGTAAATAGTTTAGTTAGTAGGACAGTCACCTGCAAAAAAAAATATTTTAAACAGAGTAAAAGTTTTAATTTTTGTTCTTTATGGAAAAAAACCCCTTACATTCCTGGTTATGTAGGATGGGTGATATCCTGTGATACTGTTTTGCCCCTGGGCTTGGACGGGGGCACTTTTTGCGGCTGTCAAAACTAAACATTCTGATTTTGACTGTTCCAGTCAATGGAGAACTTCCATGCTGAAGCTGGAATTTTCTAATGTTATTATTGTCACTGACTCTTTAATCAGACAAAAAGCAAGCGCTAATAAGAACAATAGCAACACAACCCACCGGGTGAATAGATAATTAAATCTGTGGCGTACACAGGAATTTCAGGAGGTTGACATTGTTACATCTTTACAATGGGAATAATGGACAAAAATCCTTAGAAAATCAGAATTGCCATGTGCATAGTGATGTTTTATATTTATATAACAAAGACAAAAGCCCCATATAATTTAACATTAACCATGAATATTTGAAGAATTGGTCTTGGGTACCCATGGTAGCAGAGTAGTTTTATTTCTCCTAAGTCCTAAATATCTTCCTCCAGGAGCCCTCCAGTGTGCAGAAGCTATACATCCTCCTGGATAATGCAACTTGAGGACTTATGCTAGCATAGCTCCCTCTCCTTTCACCCTGATGCAAGCTGGAGAAAAAGGTTGAAGAAAAAGTCTCTTTCCATCTCTTCCCTCTCCTTTGTCTCCAGCAGCATGAGTAGTTTTGGGTAAGGTGCACTGGAAATAAAGAACAATAAAATGAAGCAGAGCTGCATGCACTCTTTTATACTGCGTACCTTCTGTTACACATTCTCTCCATGACTTAGTAGTTATCTTGCCCCTTTAATATAATTTTGCTGGGAGGATTATGCTCACTGCAGGAAAGACCCCCCTGGACACAAAGCTTTTTCATGTTGCAAGGAAGAGCACCTCAATAGTCCTTGGTTTTTCTGACCCTGGATTGCAAGCAGAGGCTTGTGCAGACTCCCAGCAGAGCTGCCTGTGGATTGTCTCATGAAAAACAGTGTCTTTCTCAGCCCCAATGTGTAATCCTGTAGCAAGTTAACCTTTAAACAGATCTGGATCCATAGTCTGGCATCTGCAGTTAGAGGGTTTTTAGAAGCAGCTGCCAGCATCTCATCTGCAAGGTTAAGAAGAAGGAAGTGTATTTGTTAATGGTAATTCTCTACTTTTCTTGCCCCATTCCCTCCAACACGCATACTTCTGAGAAGAGAAGTTGAAGTCTGCAATTTTAAGCACCAGCTAAAAAACTTATCGCAGAGCTGGTGTCATTCTTCTGTGCTAAACAGTGAGTCATTATGCTGTGCTGTATTTGAGAGAACAGTTCAGAGGGGGTGTGGATGCTGAAGGATTATACTTGGCCTTCTGTTTGAAGCTGACAAGATCAGCAACATTGTTCAACTGTCTCAGAATAGTTTAGTTCCCTGAGGAAGAATGTATTTCCTGTCATAAATAAATCCATAAACTAAATGTTTAATGGTATTTCAGCTTCCTTTCATATGAAACATAGAGTATCTTGGAAAAAATGCCAGTACTTCAGAGTAACTTGCGACAGCTGCTTCTGTTCAAATGTATTCCTTAAATTTAAACTAAAGTAAAAGTCATTCAATGAAAATAATAATCTTCAGAGACTTCATATTGAATAACCTGTTTTGTTGTTTGTTTTTTTTTTTAAATCAAAACAGCAATCTGCATGGTTTTGCATATCTCATATTTGGGATTTGGTTATTGATTTAATACTTCATAAAGAGAGGAGAGACAAAGATGTTAGATCTAAGATTGTTCAGTTAATTAAAGGGTTTTTTGCTTAAAAGAAGCAGACTGTTATTGAACCTTACCTTCAAGAAACATTTTTCTGATTTTTGAGTAATTATGACAATGACAAATATAAAATATGAAATGACACAAATATTTCCCTATTATTCCAGTAAGTGTTTTTGTTTTATTCTGAAAAAATGCCATGATCTGAAGATGGTTTGATTGTCAGAAAAATAATTGAGCTTTGTGGTCTGAAAATCAGGCATTTGTGGGGCATCTCAAGTAGGACAGTTAAAATCACTACTCAACTTCAAACTTTAAAGTAGGCAGTCTATTAAAAAAGTTGTTTTTAAGGTCTCTGGTTAGAGGAGTTTGATCTTTTATTTATTTGTGACTTCTGTTTGCATCTTGTCTTTGTCTATCTTTTCCAGTTTACAGAGCTGGTTGTATAGGCCATCTTAAGTAACTGTTATTGCCCTTTCTTTCCAATATTATGAAAAGGTCATCTCACAATACATTGGTTACTTGCACTTAGAAAACAACATCATTATTCCCATGCCTTTTTGACCAAAACTCCTATTCATTTAATCAAAACCAGTCCGGGGTTTATCATAATGGATACATTTCAAACTTGGTTACCTAACTGGACATTTGTGCATCTAAGTTGTTTGGGTGTTGAGCTCAAGTCCTTTGACTTGAATAGAAAATAATTTGCATTTAGCTGCGTTTGTTCCACCTTTGATTTTCTGAGATGAAACTGCCATTTCTGACTATCAGTTTATAGAGACTGAGAGGGATCTATATGTGTGTGTATATATATATATATATATATATAAAGAAAGAAAGAAAGAAAGAAAGTATATCTCTCTGCAAGAATTTGCTCAGTGAAACTGTACCGTCTTGTAAACCAAAGAGTATATGGAATCTCTCTTAAAATCATTATGAGCCATAATTGCTCAGCAGCTCTCTGGATTTTTCTCTATATATACATTACTTTCATGTAATGAATTTTCTCAAGAATGGAGGGCTCTGAATGTCTAATCCGATTTGTGGGAGCTTTTGTTTTATAGGACACGTGGCTTCCTGAGCTATAAAGTATGTTTTCAATAATAAATTTTATTTAAGTAGTAGCTTTTTCTTCAACTTAATGCATGTAAGGAATCTGTATTATGTAAGAACTGGATCTATCTTAGTTATGTTGAATTACAAAGTGAAGGACTTGCATCTACCAAATTTCTTCAGACTTTCAAATTTCTATACTTTTAGCTGATGCTCATGAGCCCTAAATTGGTCTATTTTTGTCTCTCTATAAAACTGTATCTGTCTGGATGTACTGAAGTGAATACTAACAGCTATTCACCTTAGAAAATTAGTTAATAACTAAGTTCATATCCCACACACAATTATATTTAGGCTTAAGCAATAATAACAAAAACTCTGAATCATCAGAGCAAACTGAAATAATTCCTTAAATAGATAAATATATACCATATATAGATATGTGTGTGTGGATGTACACACACATTTATTTTTATGAAAAGCCAGATTCAGCAAACCCATATGTGACTGATCTGCATGCACATTAGCAATTTGTAGCCTTACAGACTGCTGTAATGACTAAAGGTAAGAATGACCATCAAACATTTAAATTTGCTATTTTTCAATAGTTCAGGTGGTTCATGGTTAAAATATAATTATAAAATAAGTTTACTTCAAAATATGTTACTGTAGCTACTTTTTTGAAAGGACAGCCAATAGTGTAAGTGTTCAAGAGAATGCAAGTTCAGGTCGTGGTTTTGGTTTTTAACCCAGCTTTTGTGATAATCACAATTTCATCTTTAAAACCTGTAGAAGCCTAAGAAATCCATACAGTTTCTGTAAATACATTGATGGATATTTCCTAAGTATGTCACTTTAAATTATTATATGTACCAAGACAGCATGAAAATGTCTCTCAAGTTAACGAATGAGTCTTCCCCTTTTCCTATATAAACTCTCAAACACTAATCAATTTATTTTTAACACATACTAATTTTAACATGGACAAGGTATTGTAAGCCCTGAAATTTTGTAGTGGGATGAAGACAGTTCCACTATTTCTAACTTCAAAATATCAGTGTCCACTTCTCTGGGTTCTCTGTGAATAAGAACTTTCTCAAAGGTAAAACTTAAAAGAAGATGTTGTGGAGCTCAAACTTAAGTTTTTTATTTCTGTATGTGTTTACCATGAAACCTCACATCTCCTAGGAAGCTATTTGATATTCAGATAGCCCTTTGAATCTCTTTTCTTAAACATGCGGGGATAACAAAGCATGATTACATTCTGTTTGGCACTGTCTGAAAACTTTTGTCTACCATAATTAGAATAAATTTTTCACAGTCTTCAGTGAGTCCTTCATTTAACCCCATTTGTCTCCAGAATACCATCCCTTGCATACTGAGCTCTGACTTGAAGCGTTATGTCTGCTTTCAGGTCCGCAGTACTGGACTAGATGGTCATTTGGTCTGATACAGTACAGTTGTTCTTACATTCTTATCTAATTTATTGCCTGTTCCTAGTCACAGTCCTCTGCAGCTAAACGTCAACTTCTTTTTCTGAAGTAATAGCACATTTAATAGCTAGGATAGCTCAGATAACAAAAACAACAAAAGAGAGTGCAAAAATTCTGTCTGCTATGGCTGAGGTCATGGTATCTGTTTCAGTCTGGTTATGCTACAACATTTTATGGTTGCTGATACACTGCCATTTCGTCCCCAATGGACTCATAGGGAGCTTGTGAAATTGCTAATTATAAACATATTGACTATAACATCATCCTTCTGTTCTCAGAGCTGTCATTATTTCTGAGCATTTGCCAAAGAATTTTTAGCCTTTTCTTTCTTCATGAACTCTTCCTTGATTTTTGCCATTTGTTGCATTGTGTGTGTTGGCTACCTAAATTATGTGACATTCTTGCTTCCTGGACAGAGGGAAAACTTTTAGTGCATGAGAATGAATGGCAAATAGCTACATAATAAAGCCTACTCTTGTTCACACACAAAGACTATTGTTTACAGGAGACGAGGTTAATTTTGCAAAGATCTGTTCCCCAGTGAACACAGTGAGTGAGTTTTTTGGTCTGATTGTTCATGACTAGAAAGGAACGAACAGACATTCAGAATCAAAATGCTTGCAAACTTATCTTTTGCAGATTGGAGGATGGTTATTCTTGAGCAGAACTGTCTCTCCAGTTATGTCTACAGAATTTTGCGGAGCCACACTCTACAAACTGTGAACTATAAGATAGTGGAGAGTTTCAACTAGTTTTCAGTGAGGCTAATGATGGCATCCTGGAGGGTGTTAGTATACAACTCAACTTACCTTGGCTTAGAAGTGTGAGTCAGTCCTTTTTCTGGTTTTGACAGTTCCGTAAGTAGAGCCATCTGAGATTTCTTCTGTTAGTTTGTTTTTGGTGAAAAGTTTTGCTCGTATGAAAACACAGATTATTTTAAACCAAGATGTCTTGCAAAATGCATTAGTTTTAATGTTTTAATAGAACAAAAAGTTCTATGATTTAGGATGGCATTTCTGGAAAGATAAAAAGGCATTGAGAGCAGGTAGTGGTTAAGTGCAGTGCAGAAAACCAAGCTCAGTCTCCGTTGCAAAAGTGAATGTACCGTGCATCAGGTGAGTAAGTACCACAAGGCCCAAAGCCACAAAGGCTTTTCTTGAACTGTCATGGTTTTCTTGTTTCATATTTTGAAGGATCTCAGGTTTTTTGTCACAGAAAAGATGCTTAGAAAGTGCAATTTATACAAAACCAAATATTTTTCTTACAAAGCATAGCAACAAGGATCACCATTGCACAGCCCACAATAATATTAAAATTAAATCTAAGCTCTAAACAATGTTTTACAAGAAGAATCAAAAGGTTTTTTCCAGAAAGTAGAAAGTGAGAAATAAATACGTGGTTTAGAACCCTGTCTATGTTTAGTGGATATCTGAAGCCCCAAAAATTACTTTATAAATGCCTCTGTTTAGAACTATAAGCAAATTGCAACAGATGACTACTTTTAGTTTGCCGTAACAGTCTAGTGAGGATATCACAGGACATGGGGCTCAGCAGAAGTTGATATATCTTTCACCTGAGAAGACTCAGAGTCACAACCGGTTGGAAGCAAGGAAAGGTGGAAAGGTGTCACTCTGCCCTTGTCATGCTGATAATTTTTCATAGGTGTTGACAGCTGCCATGGTTTGAGTCAGGACAGTAGTCATGGCCCCTTGGGCTGACCCAGGATCAGTGCTGTGCTTCTGTGTCAACATTGGATCAGACCTGAACAAGCTTGTCTTAACACAACTTGGAGTCTGTATGCCTCACTGAAACTTACGGGGCAGGTATAATGGCTTTCAAGATATTTCAAATAGAAAAATAGACTTTCTTAGTTTGGCAAAGAATAGACATACAAATAACTTGTGTTTGCTTAGCAATATTTCCTCACAATTAGTAAGAAAATGTACTTCCTTGTTAACATGTTCTTCACACATAGGCATGATTTTTAAAAAATCTGCATGTTTTTTGAGGTACACTGTTCTGTGATTTAGACAGTTATTAATGAAATGTACGCTTTAAAGGAGAAGATTGGCTTCTCTTTCCTCAAATTTGCATTTTAGGTTCAGCTACATTAATTTGGATGGTTACTGATGTGAATAAAGCCCCTGTTTATTTTTATAGAAAATAATTAATTGACTTCAGAGAAGAGTAAAGGAGTTTTCATTACTCTTCCCACATTTCTACAATGGAGAATGGTTTCTGTGGAACAGAGTCTGGACATGATTCATCTTTCCCATGGGGATTATTAGAAGTGCATTAGCATTCTCTGAATTTGCTTACAAACCAAGATCAATTTCTAAGTAAGACTAAATGAAGAAAAATTGTGGTGAGTTATCAGATGCAGTCCACTGTAGTAGCTGCTTTATAATGAGCTTTGAGACACACCATAATGCAGTCTATTGTTGCAAGGATCTTTTGTGTGCACACTGCCTACCTTTTATGAAGTAACTGGAATTTAACGTGCTACAGCTTTGAAATGTATGAAGCCAAGCTCTTAATGTGGGAAGCTTCTGGGATGAAACAGTTTTGCAGTGAGAAATCTTAAATGTGTTTTGACTAATTTCACTCAAGGTTCATCTACAGAATTTTTATATGAGTGAATCTCTTAATTTTATGGGCCTTACCACTCTAATTAAAGATGTCATTGTTTTCATTTTACATTTCAGTCTTGAAAATTTCTAATACACCCATAACATTTTTCCTTAGTTATCAGTCAGTTGCTGATTAGAAATTTAAAAAGTAAATTTTTAAATGCATGATCACAGGTTTGACTGGCTAATATTAGGTAGTTACTTTTGCTCTCTTGCCCCTGTCACTGATGATCCAATAGTTATACCTGCTCATCAAGTAGATCAATGCAACAGAAAAGGATAAGCAGATTGATGGAGTTTGTACTGAGGCTTTTACATCTAGGATGAGAGGAAATGGCCTCAGCTTGCACCAGGGGAGGGTTAAATTGGATATTAAGAAAAATTTCCTAGCTGAACGAGTGGTCAAGCATTGGCACAGGCTGCCCAGGGAAGTGGTGGAGTCACCATACCTGGAGGTGTTCAAAGAATGTGGAGATGTGGCACTTCAGGACATGGTTTAGTGGGCATGGTGGTGTTGGGTTGATGGTTGAATTTGATGATCTTAGAGGTCTTTTCCAACCTTAATGGTTCTATGATTTTATGATGTACATTCAACACATTTTGAGGTTTTCACTTGGACAGATTTTTTTCCTTGGACTGAATGCCTCCACCACATGTGATCTGAAACACAGAAAGTTGATTTGGACCCTGGTACACCCATAAGAGTCTGTCTTGACTTTTGTGTACATGCACAGCTACTGCTTTAATATCTTCTAACAGAGGTCTAGTTCATGCAAACCAAAACCACTTTGTATTTAAAGTGAAGCATGTAAAGTAGAGACAATGGGGACACATGCTTCGAAACTGCACAATTTCTTCAAACCAAAACCACTGTAGGACATAGCCTCATTTTACTTTGGAGTTTACTGCCCTTTAGTGAAGTGATCCTTTCTTGGAACCTCATGGGGAGTCTGAATGTACAACTGCCAAAGTTATTTTCTGTGGAAGGATTTATTTTGATAGCTATCCACATGAAGTTTAACTGTGATTACCTGTGATGAAGAACAGATCAATGCCAGAATAACATGACTAGTTCAATGTATGATTGCAGTGCATTAGCAGAACTGACAGTCACATTCCTGGATGACTGTCTGTAAAAATCATATTACTTTTTCTCCCTGTCAAGATTGCACTGATTTACTATGTATGGTGTACTCAATACTGCAAACTGTTTTGTTAGACATAGATCATCATGTTATTATTTTAAAAAGAAGTTAAAAAGCCAAGTTTATATTTTAAG
This sequence comes from Mesitornis unicolor, assembly GCF_000695765.1. Classification (NCBI taxonomy): domain Eukaryota; kingdom Metazoa; phylum Chordata; class Aves; order Mesitornithiformes; family Mesitornithidae; genus Mesitornis; species Mesitornis unicolor. The sequence goes on along the minus strand of NW_010170522.1, from coordinate 26,403 downwards.
TAAAATTGGTTCAACATAGTTCCCATAGTCTCCATCTCTAGTAACTAGATTAATCTTACACCATGATCTGAACAGTTTTCTGTCAAAACAGGTTTTTGATTCCGTGACACCAAATGTGGTTTCCAGAATTGCAGGTTTCAAGAACTATAATGACAGCTTGCTTAATGACCAGTGGAAACCATATGTTTTTGATCATCCCTAGTCAGTCCTTTGATCATCCCCTATCAGATCTGGAGTCTACAAATGCCCTGTTCATATGAGGAGGTTTTAGGTTTCAAGTCTCCTTTCTGTGCTCCCAGGTTCTGAGACCCAGCTGAGATGCTCCCTTATGTCTTTGGAGTCACCCCTTTAGCCCAGTGAGGAGCTGGGATCTGGTTCTGCTGAAGCTTCTGAGTTTGAGATCCTTGCCTCATCATTAAATCATTATTTCTTAATTAATACTTTCCAACCTGGATTCTGTTAAAAATGATACATTCCTTTCCTCAAAAGTAATGTGTTTCTCTTATTCTCACATCTGCTATTACCATAGAAATAGATGTTCCAATACTGGACACAACTGTGTATTTCAGTGACTGTCTTCAATTGCTTTTGAGTGTTGCTTGTACTAGGTGTGGAGTACTAACTTCTTTTTACAAAGATTTGTTCAAAGAGAGAAAGCAGATTCTCAAAGTTCTTTTGGATGCCTTTCCAAAGTGCAAAACCCTAGTTAAACTCAAGTTTTTGGACAAAGTTAAAGTGAAATCCTCAAGAGAATGTGAACCAAATTACACTTAATTTAAAACTGAAAAAATTATTAAAAAATATTTCTCCTACCCCATCTGTTATTAAGGGTGACAGGAAGACAATGTTTTCAGCAGTAATTTGAAACCCTCAAATGTATCACCTTAGTTATCCTTAAGTGTTGTAGTATATTAGAAGTTAAAAAAACCATACATGTATTGATGCAGCCTGTCCATCTTCCTGTCAACATCCTTACAATATGTTTTCAAGTGCTTTACAAGAGCATTAAAGAAAAGACCTATATGATGCAGCTTAGCACACTTGCCTCAGGAGTCTGCCGCTGACATTAATATAGTCTGTTTAGGCCTTGGGAATCTGAATTTTCATCTGTGTTTTCATTTCCATTTTATTATTTCTAGTTGTGTCCCCATCTGCCATATCTCCCTCTTTGACATTAACATCTTGTAGATGTTTGTAGATGATAATCATGTTCTCCCTATGGAGTAATACTTAGCCAAGCTGTGAATATTTACCTTTTTTTTTTTTAGTTTTTCCCCTTAAAGAAATCCTTTCAAGGGTCTGAACATATTGTTGATCATTTCAGAAATCACTCCTGTTGACAGTACCTAGGTTTTAACTTAATATTCTTGGTGTGGTTGAACTAGAACTCTGTAGAAAGGAACTATTTAGTGTGTCACATAATGTTCATAGCCTCAGATTACTTTTTTAATGTGACCAGATTGAATGTTAACTTGGGTTCATTTTGGTCTCTCTTGAATTGTGTATTTTTAGTTTGGAGTATATTCCTAGATGCATTCAGCTTATGTGATATGTTAACTTCAAATGTGTGTTCCTTATTGCAGATCATTAACAAACACAGTAAATAAAATGGAGCATAATTTATAATTGGCACAAGTACAAGTGAGATGACGTTCAGGCATATTTAATGTACTTTGTTTCATTTATCCACTTAATTTCAACTCAAGTTAAATACATTTAAAAATTATTAAATCAACATGATTTAATCTTTACAAAACCACTGCCAGTATCTGAAATGTCTAATGATTTCTTTCTCTCTGTTTCCTTTAATTTGTTAAGGCTAAAAGATATACTTTGAAGTGGTAATATCAATAATAATTTTTTTTTCTCCTGTAGATAATCATAGCTATACTTAAGTTTTCTGTTGTTTATTGATTTTAAATGAACTATTATTTTATTAGTAAAGGTAGCTAATTTCTTTGCTTGTCTTGGCTGCATGCTCTCTACAGATGACCTACTAGATAAATACTATCTTACAAAAAAGTCCATATTAATGTTATAAATTTTGATTTTTGTGTTAACAAGCCCATTAATGTAAAGATCGCTTCCCACTCATCCTTTTTTCCTTCTCTTTTACCACAGTGGGAATAACACATTATTTCAGGTGATTCAAATGTTTGCTGCTTCTTTCTGCTTTTCTCACATTGACTTGATTATATATCATCTAATAAAAGCTGAATTAATTAACTTTTGAAGACACATATGTTTTATTTCTGGTTAGAAATTTGAAGGAGAAGGATTTTTTATTTGGTTGCTCTTTGTGGGTGATGAATTTGTATATTTGACTCCTGTTTTTCAATTGCACCAGTTACATACCATGACATGCATGTAGGGTATGGAAAATGTAGATCACCAGAGACTAAAAGGACTCTTTCCATGAAAGACATCTTGCATACATTTAGAAGAGAAAGAGTAAAGAATGAAACTGAAAGGTAAAGTAGTTGTCAGCTACGAAACTGAACTAAAAGATGGCTTTGGGTGAAGAAGTTGACTGGAAAGGTTCCAAATAAGGCATAATCAGACAAAAGCAACAGCAGGAAAAAAGCAAGTAATGAAAATGCTGGGTAAGCAAACTCCAGGGCAAGGCATCTGGGTCTTTCAGCTGCCAAATTTACCCAATTAGCGGCATTAAAGGTTGGCTGGGCAGCAGTGGCCAACAATGAAGTTACAGATATGCCATGGTATCATCTGCTGCTGCATCCAAAACTAAATTAGTGTTTAATTTGTCTAGTGATTTTCCAAAGAACATGCAAAGATAACTGAGGCTTAAAGTCCCTTGTCTTTCCTTTTTGGTCTTTCTCACTGACACAATTAAAAGCACAAGTATTCTTTTATTTGTTTGTGTATATTTTTGTGGATTATAGAAAAATAAATCAGTTGATAAAAGCTTATGAAGATGGGCAGAGGTCACCTTGGCTAAGCATATTAACATGTTTGAATATTTGTATTTGCAAAATGCATAAAATATATAAAAGAATTATTATAATATTACAATTGTGATTTTTTTAGAATGCACAAGCTAAAAACAGATGGATTTGTTCCCATGGTTTGTTCTTTATCAATGTGTTTCTGAGGGGAGATGAGTGTGAGACACAGAGGGATAGAGCACTGAATGAAGTGAAGGGAAGTTATTAGACTGAAAATTTAAGTCTTTCCTTCCCGTAAATTATTCACCTTCATCTGAAAGCAATTTGTCTTCATCTGTTTGGCTTTTGTCATGTTCTTGACATCCTCAGGTCTTCATTTGCTAACTGCTTTGAAAATAAGGTTGAAATCTTTCTAGTCATGAAAATACTGGAACATTCAAAATTATACTAAGTATTCATCTTAAAATTGCAGTGCAGTTAACAATTTTATCTGAAGCAGTTGAAACAAACAGTAAAATAGTATCTCATATCCATTCGTGGTGCATCTGACATGCTGTAATCATCAGACGTTGCTTATAGATTTGCAGCTTAAATCTAGGAATAGAGAGCATTACATTTTACATGAGTTAGAGAGTTATTTTTTCATTGATTTTGTTAACTATTTTATTTAAAAAATTATTTTTAACCTAGATTTTCAGTGAAAGTAACAGAGTTGTAGAGAGTACAGTCTGGGTTCTGATGTTAGATTTTTTAATGCTTATTTTGTGGTGTCAATAGATTTTGATTGACTTGCTGATGTGCTGGCTATACATGGATCATGAGAGATTGTGAATGCTTTGCTTAAAACTTCAGTGCAAACCAACACCCTTTCTCTTCATGGCCTTTTCTTTCATTGCATGAAGTAGGTTTTCTCAACTCAGTGGATTTGACTATCTGAAAGGCTTCCAAAAATCATTATATGCAAATGTGTGTTTTGATTCTACTGAGGAGGAAATTCACTTTCCCTGCCTGAATCTGAAGCTCTATGATGGTGACATATAATAGCCAATAAGGAGTGCTCATAAACTCCTTCCCAATTATAGCCAAGGTGAAGTCTTGGACTCTTGTTTGTAGGATCTGTACAATCACAGTGCCTCTTTTCTCTTCATATCCAATTGCCATTTCTTATTAGGCTAATCATTACCTGCCAGCTGTGGAAACTTGCTCCGGGCTTAAGAAAAGGGTAAATTCTACCGAAATCATTGTCATCATCCAGCTTTTATATTGTCTTGTGTTAAGTCTACAGGAATTGTTGTTCTAAAAAAAAAGATGAACAAACAAAGGAACACAGCATCATTATAATTTTATAGATGAGTGAAATGTGTAACGATGATCTGGTACTGTGAGCTGTTCTGACACTGTATATGGTATATGTTCTGATACTGTATATGGTATACAGTATCAATATGCCCCAGCTGTCACATGGAAACTTTCTGCACTTTACAAGTTAATTTAACACTTAGTTAAGCATGAGAAAGAGTGGACATGTTGGACATTTGGTATTCAAATCTCTATGATGATGACAGTGCCCTAAGTTTCTTCACAAGGAAGCAAGCAATTTTTATAGCTATTATAACTTGCCATGCTAAGTATTCCTTATGCACAGTGTGAAATATTTTCAGCCTTTTATCTTTCCATGTGGCAATTCCTCAATTTACTGTGTTTCAAGAGGGCACATGTCTAATTGTTTCTGGTATTTCTCTATATTTATTTGGATATATTGTTTGTTAGATTGAGAGGTGCTAAAGGAACTAGTCTCTCCACTTTTCCCAACTTATGAACTTATTATGTCCATATGGAGGAAAAGGATTAATCAATTTTTTATCTTGATTATGTTTGTCATGGTGCTGACTGCAATAAGCTGGGGGATCTAGTAGAAACTACTTAAAATGTTAAGATGTCTTTATGCAAAAAGTATTATATACCTTGCAGTGGTAAAGGTTTAAATTATGTAGGCAACAATTTAGAACTCTTTAACAGTGTAGAAGCCTCTGGGAAGAATTTTGATACAGATGCATGATTATTGTAGGCTAGATAAGGTTGCTTCTAATAGTAAAACTTGGAGTTTAATACATCAATGGTTTCTGTAGATTTTAAAGCTGTTATGCAGCAGATTCTTGTTGATTAGTTCCAAACCTTTCCTAAGGCAGATCAACATGAATTTCGTCTATGCATAAAAGCACATACTGTGATCAAAAGGTGAAGCTTGACTTTTTCGTTGAAAGGTGAAGTCTTTCAATTTTGAAAGGTGTGTCTGTGTGAAGGTCATTTCATTTTAAAATTTCAAAGATTTAAGACTAGATTCAAAGACAAATATATTAATATATCCAAAGAAATTTCTACTGTTCTACAAATAGAATGATCTTCTGATGGGGATACTATCCATCAACACCTGTTTCTTTGATCATTTATGCATAGGAGTGTAGCTTATTTAAACCAAAGATGAAAATGTGTCAACTTTACCAGTCTGAGGTTTGGATTCACAGAATCACAGAACGTTAGGGATTGGAAGGGACCTCAAAAGATCATCTAGTCCAATCCCCCTGCCGGAGCAGGAACACCTAGATGAGGTTGCACAGGAAGGCGTCCAGGCGAGTTTTGAATGTCTCCAGAGAAGGAGACTCCACAACCTCTCTGGGCAGCCTGGTCCACTGCTCTGTCACCCTCACTGAGAAGAAGTTTCTTCTCAAATTTAAGTGGAACCTCCTGTGTTCCAGCTTGTGTCTGTTACCCCTTGTCCTATCATTGTTTGTCACTGAGAAGAGCCTGGCTCCATCCTCATGACACTCACCCTTTCTATATTTATAAACATGAATGAGGTGTCCCCTCAGTCTCCTCTTCTGCAAACTAAAGAGGATTCATCTCACCAGTCTTTAGCTGTCTGTGCATGAGGTGTCCAGGCTAAACTTACCATTAAATGTTGGTCTCTGTTCCACCAAGAGAGATACACATCTTTGGGAGTGATTGATCCAGCCCTTCCTAGGTGCCAATCTTGGAATGTGAAGAATTGCATCCTTGAGGTTATTTACCTCCTTTTAAGAAGTCTAGAAATCTAACTTAAATCAGCTTCCTAACTTCTAGGTAGTTGAAATTAGGTGAAATCAACCTTGAATTACTAAATTAGCAAAAATATCAAAGACTGTTTCTTCAGGTTAAAACACTTATGCCCAACTTTTTTTTTAGCAAGTTTTTTTTTTCCTTTAAATATTTTGAGCATGTGTCATTTATCCTTGTTAAAATATCACCCAATCCATTCAGTATATGTCATATGATGGCACTGTGAGACAAAGATGTCCTCCTACACTAAGGATCAAACAGAACTTTCTGATGATTTTTTTTCTTTTTTGGGTGTCAGTGGAGAGGAGGCTGGGAAAAATCCTCCACTGCTATGTGGGCTTGTTTGAATGATTAGATCTTGTTTAAGCTCCTGAACACACAGATCCACATATTAATTAGATTCCTTGTAAATTACTGTTCAAAGAAAACATTTTAAAAAATGATTTTGAATAAATGCTATATTAGCAATGAAATGCAATGTTTTATTGGTGAGGGAGAAGCAGCCTGTGAAGAAGCACAGTAACATTAATGTCTCTTCTTTGGAATCTTAGGGGAAGGATATAGGACTTATTCTTCTGTTCAGCAACTCTAGAAATTCTCATTTACATGTTTTATACCCTCCCGCCTCCCAGTAGATAGTTTCAGTCAGGTGTTTTCTTACAGATGACCCATATCTTCTCCTAACATAGACCCTGAGCAATGCCATAGTAAATTCATATGATGCTCCTTGTTCCACATTCAGTAGAGATGACTGTATGCCAGGACAGTATGTGATGTGCATCAGATAGGTTGTAATTTAACTGTATGTCATTTACACAAACCAAATGCTTTACCCAATAACTATTTTAAATGGATTTATTGATCCCAGGGAATTCAATCTTTGTTAGTTTTTTACTTTATTTTTCATTGTCTTTTTATAATTTTCTGTGTCTTTTGCTTTGCATGGGCTGAATAATTCTAAGAGTAAGAAATCCAGGAAATTCTCATTAGAAAAAAGCTAACTGTTCATTTCTCCAAATATTCAAATATAAGGGAAATATATCCTGTAGTTTAGTTCTATAGAACACCTTGTGAAATTCAAAGGGATCTATATTTTCCTCTGAGCAGGTCTGTTCCTTGGCAACATTTCTGTAGTGAGCTGTACTGTCATATGTCCCTTTCCAGAAAGACACTGTGATATTTATAAATCTATCTAAGAATACAGATAACCCACACACTAAAGCATATGTCAGGGCATAGCTGTCAGTCCTGTCAACTTGCAATTATTTGAAGGAGCAGAAAGGCACGTTGACTCACCAGTGTGTGGCCCTGATTTTAGAGCTCTGAGCTCTGTAGAGTCTACTTTGTGTTAATATATTTTACAAATAAATATCCCTGTGTAAGACATATGTTGAGATTCAGAGATAGCACTGTTGTAGAAGCTGCTACAAAATATTAGAGCAGATAACATCTTACAGAATTTGGCACATTCTGTTTGAAAGTATCTGGCAGTGCATCACAGACTAATAGCTAAGACGCTCGGTGAGAGGTGACTTTCTCCTTTCTGAAGGGGACTACAAGAACAGAAGGGAGACGGTTCTTACTGAAACGCAGAGTATCACTCAGTACGTTAGAGCAGAAAGTGCTTTATTTGTCTGAGAAATTGTAGTGTACAGATAGCTGCATACGTTGTTGAAACTGATGTTGAAAGTCCTGATCCAGCAGAACACTTCCTATTATATTTAAATACTTTGTTGACTTGGAACATCCATGTGCCTTGAAATATTTCCATACAGCTACGGCCTTGTATCAGCCCTGAGCTCTGCTAGCAGCTCAGCACCAAGTCTTGAGCAGCTGCCAGTCAGTCACATTTTTAAGGCTTGAAATGCTCCAGGCAGTCTGAGTGGGGAATTACTTCTGCCCGTGGTTGCTTTCCAAACTGTGTCACCTACTTCCCAGCCTGTCCTCATTTCTTCAGTCTGTGTAAGGCAGGCAGTTCTGTGAAAATGAATATTGAGTCCTTCTGGATGCAGTTAACCTGTGAGGCAATCTAAGACTTCTCTTTCTAGCATGGGAGTATGTTTTTCAGAGTGTGAGAGCTGTTTATTAGAGTCCTTCTGTCTGTGCATGCAATGCGAAGAGTATGTACAGCAACTGCTCCCATGACATCTTATTGTAGTTCATATTTGAGGAGGAGCTGAGAGTAGCAAACACCTTTCCACTACAAAAAGGATTTCTTCTGGCTCAGGAAATCTCTGAACTTAAAAGAACTGGATGCAGAGAGAGAATTTTGGAAATGAGATTTTTTTTTTTCCCCTGTGCTTATCCGGAGACAGGTTACATGCACCTTTGGTTTGAATTGGAAATTCTGCTTGCATGTTATAACATCAACTACTGTTTACTGGCAGACAGAAGGAAAGGTACCCACAGACTCTTCTTTTTCCTACTCTGCATTTCAACACCATCCAAAAAGAGTATTTTCTGTTAAACTCAGAAATTGTTCTTCACTGTCATGTCCTTACGCAGTTCTTCATGCTGTTGCCTATCAGGAAAGATTCTCTCCTGAATGAAACATGGGTTATGCTCGGTGGGCTTGATTTGTAAGCCCTTAACCAAGATTGCAGATACTTCTGCACAGCACATAGGAATCTTGAAAAATAACGTAAAAGAAGTTAGTTTTCCTTTCATGAATCATTACCATTTGAACCATTGTTTCTTGGTCTAATTGATAAAGGAATTATTTTTAAGTCTTGTAATGCAAATTTTCAGTTTTGCCGGAAGGGAAAGCATAGAATCATAGAATGGTTTGGGTTGGAAGGGACCTTAAGGATTGTCCAGTTCCAACCCCCCTGCCATGGGCAGGGACACCTCCCACCAGCCCAGGCTGCTCAAAGCCCCATCCAACCTGGCCTTGAACACTGCCAGGGAGGGGGCATCCACAGCTTCCCTGGGCAACCTGTGTCAGTGTCTCACCACCCTCACAGTAAAGAATTTCTTCCTAATATCTAGTATAAATCTCTCCTCTTCTAGTTTAAATCCATTACCCCTTGTTCTGTCACTACCTGCCCTTGTAGAAAGTACCTCCTCAGCTTTCCTGAAGGACCCCTTCAGGAACTGGAAGGTTGCAATAAGGTCCCCCTGGAGCCTTCTCTTCTCCAGGCTGAACAGCCCCAACTCTTTCTGTCAGTCATTGTAGCGGAGGTGCTCCAGCCCTCTGATCATCTTTGTAGCCCTCCTCTGGAGTCTCCAAGAGGTCCCTTTTCTTCTTGTGTTGGGGCCCCGAGAACTGGACCCAGGTGGGGTCTCAGGAGAGCAGAGTATAGGAGCAGAATCATCTCCCTCGCCCTGCTGGCCACACTGCTTTTGTTGCAGCCCAGGATGTGGTTGGCCTGAGCTGCAAGTCCACGTTGCCAGCTCATGTTGAGTTTTTCATTGACCTATACCCTCAAATCCTTCTCCTCAGGGCTGCTCTCAAGCCGTTCTGTGCTTAGCTTGTATTTGTGCTTGGGTTTTAGTGTGTTCTCTTTATTATGAACATGCAGACATATGTTGGTTGAAATCTTAGATTTGAGGAGGTTTCGTAAAATGTTCTTGAGTGGTACAAGTACTACTTCTCAGACTGTAAAATGGTGTCCTTCCACTTGCATTTTAATGTCACATCTTTTTTCCATGAAAATTATGTGGGGAAATGAGGAGAAGGAAAAGAGAATGCATTTTTCAACAGGATTTCAAAAGAGAGAAAGCTCAAGAGCTTTAAACATAAAGCAAATTACTGGATTTACATTGTGAACCTACTGATTAACAGAAAAAGCTATTAAGGATTAAATTAGAAATGTTGAGATTTATTTCACACATGCCGCTGCATTCATTTACTCTTCATAAAATATTTATGCCTCTTCACCACAAAGTGAGTGTCAATGAATTGTGAGTTTTCAATGTTGCATTTACTTTCATCTCACTTGAAACAGGCTTTACTTTGATGGAAGAATACAGTTTCAGTATGATGCCTAAGGTGTCATTGGGGCTATTGGAAGTGATGGAAACTGCGCAGCAAGCAAAACCAAGCCAAGCCAAGCCAAACCAAACCAAACCAAACCCAGCACTTTTACCTATAATAAAAGAAAAATCATGCTTTGGCAATGCAGACGTATAAAGGGATAACACAGAACTCTTCTACAATGTAATAAATCAGGAAAACATATTAAAAGAATGTTCAGTTCAGAAAAACAAAATATTTTTATGTTGATCATCCCTGTTCCTCTTTGTTCTTGACTTTTCTCTCTCAGTCCAGTCTGGACTATCCGTTCGCATTAATAACCACTTCTGGCACGTTTCCCCATCAGGCAATGACCATAGCTCCAGTGCTCCCTATTTTTCCTTATGAACCTTCTTTATCTCTCTCTACTATACAAAATCACTATCCTTCCTGTATTAGCCTTTTCTGCTCCCTGTGCCTTATCCTGTAGTTAATATCCAAATACTGAAACATTTTCTTTAAAATTTTTGGAAGCTTCTTTTCCTTTCCACCCAGCTATGTCTTTCCTCTTATCCTCCACTGATTAATGCAGGCTGCTTTTCTTTTACAACTCTGACACTCATATCAGCTTTTCTGCACCTCACTATTACCATGGCTGCTGCAAAGATCAAATTAATTAATCTGTTTTCTCCCTGTCATTTTCCACTCTAAATCTTTCCATTGCAGCCAGTTCAAGTTGTTAGTCTTTATCTAAAAGGCCTCTCACAGCTCTGTTGCTCTTTTTCACACTTTTTTCGTGTTTCATTCCCCACTGTGCCTTCCGATATTCTGCTCTAGAAATTTCTTTTGCCTTTGTTCTTCTCTTCACTGTTCCTGGACTATGAGGGTATGGTATTTTCTGGTTGGTTGGTTTGAGATTTTTGTTTCACTGCTGTCTTCTCTTAGTGATAGCTTACAGAGAGTTGTCATTCCATTTTTATGCATGATGCCTCTGAACTTTTGGTCTCATTTATATGCTGCCCTTTTATCATTAGCCAAATAATTAAGGGCAGATAAAAGAGCAGTCAGCACAGATGAAGAGCATGCACTTTATTAAAAGTGCTCAATTTACGATACTTAATATAGTATATATTACACATACATTTAAAGGACATAAATAAATTTAGTTATGATAGACAAATAATGCATCCTAGTGTTGCCACCTAATTAGCATTTCATATGTTATTAATAATATTTAATGCTAACTGTTCTGGGAAAGAACTGATAAGCACTGCATATATACAGTACAGCTTGGGAACTATTACTATGCATGTATAACTGTTATTACTGTTCTAAGTCAAGTTCTCTATTTTTGCTGCAAAGTTAATGTGCGAGATTGATGTGCCCCAATAAGTGTCTTGTTGCTAATAATTTGATCGCTCATTTTCCTCCTTTGTAAAAAAACCCAAAACCTTAACCTGTTGACTCAACAATTTTCAACTCAGTGAGGAAAAAGCAAAATAACTTATCTGAAGATGAAATAAAATCTTGATATTTTTATGAAAAACATATTTCACTAAAAAGTGATATATGACCAGTATAAGGGTTGTTCTTGATATAAGAAGGCACACTAAGGAATACTTCATGGCAATAGCATCAGTGGGGCAGGCTTTTTCTTGCAGGGAACCCTATAATGAAGCATAAGTGGACCATTATTACAAGCCATTTGTGGTGTAATTTTCTCTTGTGTCAGGCATTCCTATGTGTGGTTTAATGAGAAAACTTACATTAACTTTCTTGCATCAAAAGAAAACTTTAGAGTTTGACCCTCTCATTGGTAGTTCCATATGGTTTAACCTGTGTTCCTGAGAACATCTCCCTTTTTTATTATAGGAGCATGATTCTTAAAAGCAATCAAAGATACTGCAGAACACAAAATGTTATATACTCAGCCAGACCAAGGGGTTTTAAAATCTCTTTAGATACATACTATATTAAATAAAAAAGCTGTTTCCTTTCTTACTGTGTCTCATGCCTTCTGAAAGTCAAGCAGTTCACAGAAGGTCTAATCCAGGTCTTCCTGAGTGAAATTTTAAATATCCTTGTATTTTTCCTCCCAGCCTCATTTTTTTCTCATGGAAGTTGACATGGCTTTAGCTTCATTCACCCAAGCTTGCAAATGAAAATATTTGATACCAAGGAGGGTGGTATATCAGCTTGTATTTTTTACAGCAAGTCTGACAGTATAGTATCTGCAATTTGTTTCCTTGGCACATGCAGAAAAGTCATAGCCACAAAGGCTATTTCCCCTGTGTCTTTTTGAGATAATAATGAGAAAAGTCTTGAAAATCTTGGAAGTGTTAACTGTGTGGTTGAGTTTTGAGTTCTTCAAGAGAGCCTAAACTTTTGCTACTTAGTATTTGGAAATCCTGATGGACTTGGAAATCTTCTGGTAGTCCTCTGTCACTGAAGCACTGAATGATAAATAACTATGTGGACACATAAAAGGAAGGACTTCAAGAGTAAAAGCAGAAAAGCAACCACCAATAACTTTAGCTTATCCTGCTAATATTGCAAAAGTAAATTTTATTTTCTTAGTACATTTTTTGGTATTGTATTTTCCTTCCACTCTAATGTATACTCTTACCTTCACTTTCAAACAGCAAAACAAAGCTGCTGCTTTTGCTTATACTTTCAATCTGGCCTTCATATGTGATTCAATGTACCCTAGGAGAGGTCACAGCAAGTGGATTATTTGTGACTCTTAAATGAATATGCCTAGTAGTAGTGGAACAAATAGGTAGCACTAGCTCTGTTCTTAAAATTGTGTAGAAACTAATCCTTCTCCCATTTTAAAAAACAAAACATCGCCAATAAGTACTACTTATTGAAAGCTGACGGTGCACTTGGTGTTGTGTGAACAAAACTGTCTAGTCATAATCTTTTGCTGAGGGCAGGTATTGACGTCACTAATATGCAAAAGGACTGTTTGCTCACTTGAGTGCGGAAGCACATTTTTCGCCAGAATTGATCAAGAAAATTTAAATGTATGTTGTGGCAAAAGCAGAAAATTTTCATGCCCCAAAATAGGAGAAAAATAATGTGGGTGTGATGCATTTGCACAGGTGTTCACAGCCAAAGCAAGTTTGTGGGTGCTTCCCAGCGCAATAGGATAGAGTATTTGAAGGATTTCAGTAGCTGCCTTCCAAACTATATTGAAGGTTTGAAAGCTCAATTAAATTTTAGTTCTATTTATTCACAGATTTTTTTAAAATTCCTGGTCTGTAATTAACAGCATTATTGTGAAGATTGAAGGTTTTATGTTGCCTATGGGAATGTTGTAAGTAGAACCACATTGAATACAGTATGACATGTTCTGAGGTTACGCATTGGCTTAGTATATAACAGATATAATGCTATACTTATTGTCTGTGACATAGAAGAGAAGAACAAAGTGAAAAGGGTGCTCAGCTGCATGGTGAAAGTCTTGGACACGTGAAGAACTACAGTCAGTGGGGGGTCCCCATGTTCATAGAACTTCATGGACAGCATGGTTATAAAATGCTGGCATTTTTCTTAACATAAAAAAGCTAACAATGACTTATTATTTGTATTTGAGTAAATATGTATTGCATTATTAAAAAATAGGGATTGACAGACAAAAGCACAGTGTGATAACTGTGAATTAAGTCAAAAGACCATATGGAATACAGTATTAGTTAAATCATTCATTCAGACCCCATCAGACCCTCTGTTTTAGTAGGTGCTATTTATTTTCTTCATGTTATCTCATGTTTTGCAGCAGTCCAGTTGCTATGAGTTATAAATATCTTCTTTTCATTTTTTAAATGTTATAAAGTTAACAGGAGAAAAAGGCTTTCCTATTTGTTTCTTGGCAAACACAGTTGGTTGCTAAAATGTATGCAGACTAAATCTTCCTTGTTTGATTGCTCACTCTGAAAGAAACTTGGACGGTGACTCCAGGCTTTACAAATCAATGTAATCTCCACATCTCAGACAGTTACAGGGGAAGAATAGTCACATGTGGTTTTTTTTAATTTGTTGGGGATTTATTCCTCCTTATTTTGGGCAGATACCATTATTTTTCAAATAATTGCTTCCTTAATCTTCAGCATCTTCACTGAGGCAGTATCTGTCTCTCTGACAAAGTGAGAAAGTCCTTAGATCATGAGGAGTTTGGAAGAAAAAATTACGAAGAAGATAAAAGTACTATATTCATTCATATCACCTTACTACTCTTTCTGCCATTTTGAGAAAATTTGAGCCTTACTTTAAAGCTTGTGTTAGTGGTGGCAAAAATAACCTTCTGTAATATATTTCTGTGTAATTAGATGGCTGATATTGCAGTAACTCTTGGTCAACCCATCCTATTCTGTTCATGATTCATCTTTTGACTGTCATAGTCTCCAGAAAATGTGCACAGAAGAAGAAAATGTTCATTAACATGTTTTTATTCTTTTTCTTAAACTGCATCTGATTTAAGATAGAGGAATGGAAGGGCTTGTTTTCTTCCACTTGTTCTTCTTTGGTTTTTATTTCTTTGAAAGGGTCAATAAATGCTAATGACATTACTGTGGGCAGCACAAGAGAGACAGACTGACATGAATCTCATGTTTTTCCAGATGAGGATAGGCATTCACTCAGGATCAGTGCTGGCCGGTGTTGTTGGTGTAAGAATGCCACGTTATTGTCTCTTTGGGAACAATGTCACCCTTGCAAGCAAGTTCGAGTCAGGAAGTCATCCACGCCGCATCAATGTCAGTCCAACCACATACCAGTAAGTCCTCTTAGCTTTTTCATACTGTTTTTGTTTCAGGCTGTTTTGAGTTTAATCTTGCAATATGCTCTGTCCTCAACACATGAACTTCAACAGAAAGCCAGCAGGGTATCAGGATCTCTGAAAAGAGGTGTTGCATGAGGCTGTCAGTCTTTCTTTTGCCATCAGAATGTAGAAAGAAGTCAGGCAGTGGAGGCAAGGAAGCGGAATGGGACAGCCAATCATTCCTGCATAAAATAATGTGTAGCTTCTAAGAAAAAGTGGGAGATGTCTCCCATAATATTTTATGCAATTTTATGCACTATTACAACTTCAGGCTAAGGATTTGAATTCCACCTAGTACACACAGTTCCTGGAGAGAAAGACATTCATTTTGGCTCTAAAAAAAGTGTTCTATTTTTCCAGCAAGGCCAAGCTTTCGAAGAGTTTTTATGCTTTTTTGAAGACAAAATTTCTTCTGTAGCACTATAGACACTTGACAGAAGCATTTTCTTAATGTAAGAAAAAAGATTGAAAATGGCTAGGCATTATCCTTAGCTCTTTGAAGAGATTATGCAAATGGAAGTCTTGATTAAATCTGGTTAGGAGGAACAGCTCCTAAATAAAATAGGTGTTCCTTTTTGTTCAAATTTGACAGCTTGACTATTAGAATTTCTGCTGCCTGGATTGCTACTGATGTATTCACTTTTTTGGCTAGAGATCTCAATTTTACTCTTTTCCTGAGATTCTGTATCTGAAGTAGTTTTCTGATCTACATTTTGCTCAGGTTTGGGGACTGTTTCTCTGTGTTAAATCTGTATGCAACTGCTCAAACAATACTGCTTTTCTTTCTGTCCTTTTTTTTCTTACACAGAACTGTGAATCTGATTTTTTTCCCCCATACCTATCTATGTAAATTAAAGTTTTAAATGGAACTTTTTCTGTCCAAGAATTGAAGCATCTGATATGCTAAAACATAAATAAGTCAGAAGTTAAAGTTTAAGAGCATTTAAAACTAGTGAATTAAAACTAGTGAATAAAATGACATTAATCTGAAGAGCCCATTCACTTGAGATTAAATTTACAGAATGGAGTAAGTGCAGCTAATTGAGCAAGAGGCAGAAAAAATGAATAGACTTGCACTTTATGTGCACAGAAGCAAGTTCATGCAGTTGTCTGGTAACGTGCAAGACAAACACATACCCAAGCTATTATCAGTTATAGAAAATATGTTCATTTAAATAGAAATTAAAGAAATTTAAAAAAATTCAGTGAATACAGAGGAAATTGCTGTCTGGAACATGATGTCATTTGAAAAGAGATTGTTTTTGGAACCTTCCAGGTACACTTGTTCTCATGGTTTTAGTTCCTGCCCTTCCCCCATGGAATAGAAGAAACCCTCTAAGACATTGAAAAGGGAACAGAAGAATTTTCACCAATTGTGGTCCGGTTTTGAAAACTTATGCAGTAACAGGGACTTTAGTGTTAATTTTACATAAATGGAGGTGATACTGGCAAAATGGAGCCAAGGCCTTGTGACAGGGACCGGAACTTTTCTTGTACAGCAACAGTTCTTATAAAGGGATGTTCTCCAACCTGGGAAGAAGCCAGAGTAACTTACGCTGTGCCAGTGCTAGTTCTGCTGGTTTTGGTTATGAGAATGTTATGGCACCTTTTCTGTGACACAACAGATTTGTGGTCATTGTTGAGAAACCTGACCTAGTTGAAGATGTCCTTCCTCGTTGCAGGAAGGGTTGGACTTGATGACCTTTAAAGTTCCCATCCAACCCAAACCATTCTATGATTCTATGATTGTCTGTTTCTTTTCATCACATTGCTGGTAAAAAGTCTGTTCTGAAAGCCAGTTTGAGGGCTTGTTTATGGAGTTTGCTAGAAATCTGTGCTTTTATGCTGCCCTTTTTCTGACTCAAAGTACGTTGTACCTCAGAGAAGATGGCTTCTTTTGTGTCTCACTTCTACTTGGATTCCATTAGTCATACTGTACCATAACAAGTCAAATGCACGTAACCTGGGTTTGGAAAGCATTTTTACTAAGACCTAGCTAACGTAATGTGAGTCAGATTTTCTCACCCTGTATATCTTCCAGGTTGAATCAAAAAGGGGACTATATTTTTTTTCACTTCCCTTTAATCCTAGAAATCCAGTAGGAATAGAACCATTTGTTTCAGGATGACCAAACATTCACCTTAAATGATCGTCAAGTCTGGGCTTATCTTCCAGTAAGTTACAAATTTAGACTATTGCTTTCAAAAAGGGAAGATAGTAGAAAAGTGACTGAACATGCAATAATGCTATACCATAAAACTGCAAAGCAAAACACAGAAAATACAGTATTCATTATCTGCATTGTACTATGTGAAAAATCTGCTCCTATGCACTGAACAAATTCAGTTCTCGATTCAGAGAACTTCAAGTGCAATAACAGGCTAGACACGTGGTTACAGGTAAAGGAAGTAGAAATGGCAAGGAAATACATGTTTGAATGAGAGGCAGTTATCATTGAAGAGGAATGGCTAAAAGTAATGATGAAAAGGCTAGGAGCTGGTTTATCTTACATGCTTCAGAAATTATATGAGAAAATAAAATGAATGTGCATGTGGCCACTTAGGCTATTTCAAACCATACTTTCTGGCATGATTGAAAGAATGAAAACAAGGAAGTCAAGAACTGACACTGCTGACCCATTGGCCAGGAGAGACTGCAATTACAAAATAATCTGAAGGGCAGAGTTATTCAGAGCTTCTGAAGGTGATCTAGGAGATTTGGACATAATATACTGGTACAATTCAAATAAACAAGTAGTGATCTGGTGCATCTATATATAACTTTCCTTAGACATAATTTGAATGGGTAAATAATGTGCTGTGTACAAATAAAGTGATGCATTGCAAAATGAAATGTCTTTATGGTTGACCTTATATTCCATCAGATGCTTCTATTTAATCATGCTATGTTGCTGTGTACTCAGTTAATATTTTTATCTAAGAAGCAATGTTTTCCAAAGTAGATAATTCTGCACTCAGTATGAAAATAACAAAAATTTCGATTAATTAAAACTACTGGCATTTATCATTACATGTTTGTGTCTACCATGGCCCCTGATAAAAGTTGTAATACAAGTTTTGTGCTTACAAAGCATGCAGATACTGGAAACACGTCTAATACTTATCAGCTTTCATTTTACAGTACAGATTATGCATTAGAAAGCATCATCAGCATTCAAATTATAATCACACTTCAGAATGCCTGTTACTGTTCTCAGACACTTCCCTTCGAGGCCATAATCTGCCTATGTAAGAATCAGAGTCTAAAATTATAAATTATCAGATGTGGTGTTGCCTAGCAGCAGCAGTGAACCTGGGACAGCCTTGCTCCAGTTACACCTGCCTGGGCAGAGCTCCGCAGTGTGAAGCAGCGCCTCTTACAAAGGTGGCCTTTGATTCTGCTGGAGATAAGAGCTCACTTCTGTTCCAAATATCTTGTTCTCTTGGCTCGAGCAGGTCTTTTGATAGAAGGATTACACAGATTCATTTCATTTTCTTTGAGTCATTGAGCATTGTAAATGAAAACACACAAACAGCACTAGTAAAACTTCCAGTGAAATGGGGAAATGGGAGAGAGACTACAGGATCTCAGACTGGTCCATGTTTGAACGTGTGGCCAGGAAGGAACAGGAGAAGGATAACACATTCTCTGTTCCTTTAGTAAACTGGCAAAACCAGCTCAAGCTTTATTTAACTCATCTACACTATCCTACACTATCTTGAATTGAGTGAAATTACCCTATTTTCCATACTCAGAAAGGAAGCACAATGAGATTTATGAGACACTTTTTCAGCACAGAAGAGAGATTAAATACTTCTTATTTCTTTGTTTCAGCCTTGAATAATGATGTTTATCAGATATTAATATAACATACCTACATTCATCCTGTTTTCCTAATAGTATTACAATGTAATGCCTTGGGATCTCTAAGCAGTCATCAAAAGAAGGTAAACATAATTGTTGCTATTTGTCAAGTAATGGTATTTAAGAATGAATTCTCTTTTTCCTCTTTTTTCCACCTCTGGTCTTTTCCAGCACATATTTCCCTTGTGGAGAAGGTGCTTCTGGCATCACATGCCGGGTACAGATCCTTTCCATTATCACATGCTGGGCAATACATCTGGGACCTCTGCTTAGGCGAAGAGGAACAGCCTGTGTCCCACATCTTTGTCTGATATAGGAGAGACACCAGCCAAGTGTATCTCCTTATTGAGCTGAGCGAGGTCATTGCTGGTTCACCTTCCTAAATTGCCCCTCAGCCTTTAAAACTGATTAAAAACTGCAGAATTTGAATAGAGTTTTAACAGTTCTCTCACAGAGGGTTGTATGGAAGAAGTTTTACTTTTAGTTAATTAAGAACGATATATATACATCTCTATTTATCAGGATTTTAAATTAAAACTATGCATTTCTACAAACTTGTTATGGATTTTTATTTTCATCAAATTCTTTTTCCTACAGGTTATATCTACATCTACATCTAAATCTACAGCTCTATCTATCTATATAGTCTCTTATCTGTATCTGTATTTTTCTGCCTCATAAGGACAAACAAATCAATTTGCTCTCCAAGAGCCTTTTCAGATTGTTTTAAATTTTATTTCTGAGCTTGTGAACATTTCTTTTTATATTGATCAATTCACCAAGTATGCCTTCCTGAGACATGCTGGTGGACAGGCAATATAGTTATGGACAGAAAGGGAACGCAGCTTATACATGGACACAAAAAATTATTGTTAGCCTAATTAAAGTACTAAGGTCTATAAAAATCCACTGGTTTATTCTTGTTTTTCTGTTTCCGGTGTCATCTGCCTGCACAAAGTTGCACCCCCATAGTCACTGTGCTTTGTTTGGTGTCTGCTCATGCTTCTGCTTTGTGACACTGTATTTTTATTCAAGGTTCATAGGTTCACAGTATAACTCCATGTTAGATCACTGTTGATTAATTAGCAGTATATGTTACACCGCACTTCCACACAGCTAAACTAAAGCTAAAACATATTTAAGCAACAGTCATCTGACTGCTAGACAACTGCTAAAACTACAAAAAGCTCAAGCCTAGACAAATCCAGACAAGTCCTGAGGCCACACCATTCGTTCAATGCAAAGCCTGGGGCCTGTTACTAGTGATGGCTCAATACTGTTCACTGAGCCCAATTCTCTAATGTCCTGAACAGGGAGAGAGATCTAGTATTTCTTCTGCTTACATGGGTGAGAAATAGAAGTATTAAAGGTCAGTAGTAGATGCTCACCACAGTCAGCTGCATGTGACATACAATATATTACATTAAAAAGTCATGGCTCATCCTTTCATTATCTCATTACAGCTGCTCTGTATGAAGAAAAAAACACCAATATATGAACTTCCAGGCTTTAAAAAATAATGAAGTACAGTGTGAAATTAATTAGATCCAGACATAGTCAGGTTTCTTTTCAGTCTCCTGATCTTCGAAGCCTGTGTAGACACTGAGGGAGAAATTGAAAACCAGTAAAATTTAGGACCAAGTGCAGATTTCTGACATTAGAATAGCAAATTCATATCTTTACACAGTGTATTTTATGAGCAGCCTACCAATATTTCTAATGAGTGCCATAATAATTTATCATCTGAATTCATATGGGAACAAATGAACTGACTTATGTTATCAAACCATATACCCAGCTGGCAAAGTGACCAACACTTGTTGCCACAGAGGAAGGGCTCAGTAATCCAGCAGGAGACAGTCTTCTGATAACTCATTTGGAAAGCCATTAATTAAATTTTCTGAATTGTACCAATTAATAGATGGATGTGAAGAAAATTAACTACAGTTTTTACAGTTCTTTAAGAGTTAGGGCAGAAAGAACCTTTTCTTTTCTTGATAGCTATCCCTGTGAAAGTTAATATTTATGGAAGATTGAGCTGGCCACTATGCTTTTTCTTGGTGCATAGTGTACGCAGTTCATGTTCACCTTTATTATAGTGCATTATATATCTTTAGAAATACTGTTCAAATTTTGGTTTATACAAAATAATTTTCCTAAAAGAAGTTTACATTGAAGGTCAGTGCTGAGTGGGTGCTTTTTAAACCTCTGATTCAGCAAGTTGCCAAATCCTGCATAACATGACTTTTGTTTAGGGTACGTGGAAATTCATTATACAGAGATTGAAATGTATATCTATATATGCAATACCAAAGCTGAATAAATATTTGGCTGTCGCTAATTCCTTGCTTGAATATTACATTCATGTTACATAGTTTATTGAAGCAGCAAATACTATAATTAGTTCTGCATATAATTAGATAGGAAGATGTGTTTGAAGTTTATTATATAATACGTATTTTATACATACATATATATGTATCAGTTTCTGTCACTTATCTCAGGAATGGTGATGTAAGGTTTATCAATTGTGCATTTTGTGGAGGGCCTGAGGAAGCCAGCAGGGAGCAAACTGTGCAGGCAGGTGGAGATGCTGTGCTTTGTTTCTGGAAGGCTGATACTCCTGAACTGCTCCTGTGGTCAGGGGACAGTGGCAAGCTTGGCAAGTGAGAGGAGAAGCCTGGCCAAGGGTGGGCTTCATCACCACTGGGATCACTGGCTTGGAACAGTAGAGGGCCTTGGAACAAATAATTCTGTAGTAACAAGTCTTTGTTAGTTCATTTTCTGAATATAGGAACTTACTGATGAAGATGTGACTGTTTCTTGCCAAAATAGTTTGAAATATAATTACTCTATCATTTCATCTATGCAAAAAGAGCTACAGCTTTTAAAAGCTTCTTCAGGGTTCCCATTAAGTATGATTCCAATTTTCAATCACACACAGACCTCCTGACCTTCTTTCCACTAGGAAATAACCACATTTTCTGTTTACATACTGGCACCTCTTTTTTAAAATGAAAAAAACGCAGTGGGATTTCCACCAGGGAGGAGACAGAACAAGAATTTAAACAGTTCTGGAGGATTTCAGGTTAGGAAGAGAAGCTGTCAAAACTTATCAACTACAAATCAGTATTTAAGAAAGTCTTCCTCCCCTGAAATATTAACAAAGAAGACAAGCTGAGGGCAGACCTAGTTATAGGCAATTTGTAGGAATGCTTGAGTAGCTTGTCCCTCACAGTTTAAGCACTGAATTGTAAATTGTATATCCTACTACTTGAGTGGAACCCAGAATTCTGAACTTGTGAATAACCTACTATAAAAATATATTTTGTAGTAGTGCTCTTAAGGGAAATGTACAGAATTGATACAGGAAATACGGCTGAGGTAAATGCTTTGAGGTATTTTCAGACTAGTTGTTGTATGCATATTCCTGAACTGTGGAGGTTGTGTAACTCAAGCTCTATGACTGTGGGACTATCTGGGGACATTTTTTGTAGAGTTTAAGCTCTTTGTAAGAGTTAAGCTCATGTAATTTCCTGAAGGTTAAGGATAGATTGCACTCTCAGGATAGACTGTGCTCTCAAACTTTCAGAACAGATAATCTGATTTCGTCATAACAAAATAACTCTGAGAAAGATCCGCAAGGTGAGACAACCAACCAGAACTGGGTGCCACCACCCAGGGAAGCTTCCAGGCCAGATGTTTTACACTGGCTTTTCCCCTGAGCCAGAGAGGAAATGCAAAAACTGATTGTGTGGCTCAGCCTTGCCCTCTCTGAGGGTCTGCACTGTTCATTTTGCTGCTTGGCAGAAGTATCTTTTGGAGCTCTTTGTACCCATGAAAAGGAAGACAAAAAACTTAGAAAGGGCCATAGATCTGGGCCATGGCCATCAGCTGCTACTGTTTTCTTTTTAATATCATGAATGGCCTAAATATAGGAGGAAGATTCCTGCAGAAAAATGTCCTTACTTATAAGAACTGAGGATTAGCAGAAAACTTATTTCTTTAGTATATACACAAAGCTATGAGAAATCAGAGGCAATTTCTGAACCATGGTCAGATCTCAGCCTGGGAAACCAAGTGTCCGGACCAATATATTTAAGGAATTTAAGAACTCGTTCTTTAGGCTAATGCTAACAAGAGTCCCATTTTTGTCCAGATTAAAGTCTCTCTAATAATATTATTACAAGACCCAGCAAGTTGGGTTTTTTCCTTAGAAATATTAACTAAAGTAAGTAGGATAGAATGTGATCATAAGTAGCTTCCAGTAGTATCTAGTAAAGAAGGTTTCCTGCCATGCTTGCTTGGGAGTTGAAATGTTATCCCAATAAAGGTCAGCTAGACAGTTTCTGAGGGTGAGAGGCTAATCAAGCAGTACACCTAATATAAGGATGTGGACTCTATCACAAGCCACAGTAGTGCAGGAATTTCCAAAGGACTAACTGGTTAGTCATCTATCACTTCTAGCACCTTTGATACTCTCAGAGCATTTCATTGCAACCAAGTTACAAGTCACAAAACAGGTGGAATTGAGGCCTTTAATGGATATCTTGCACTTCTGTTCTGTGAGAAAAATAGTGTGAAATATCAACTGAACTCAGCCAGCCCTGACCTGAAAAAAAGAGTATATATATTTTACAGTATCAGACTTGTGTAACTGTCATCACAATTAGATAATGTTAGGCTCTGAGAAGGAAACCATTGATTTTTTAGAAAGGCCAGGTGCTCCATAGTGAATAGTCATTTTGCGGAAGAATGACGGCAGCAAAAGCTTACAGATTTAGCTCAGAAAGTTCTAAGAGTTTAACTGTTGCTTGCAGAAATCTAGTTTGAGAAGCAGTAGAGAGTTATTTCAGTGTATTAAGCCTGTAGTTTTAAAATGCAAAATATTTACCTCAAGCATTGCAGAGATGAAAAGAGAGAAACTTCTCTGTAGAGGTCTCTGCAAACTCTCATGCAATTTAGAAAAGATTACAGTATTTTGATCTTAAAATTGACAGTCTGGAAAATAGATGATGACATTCAAACCACATGCTAAACAATAGCCACCACACAAGTTCAAAGGCAAAAACATTGTTGGATTTATAACCAACTGATTATTTAAAAGCTGGGAAGAAAATGCCTTTATATTTCAATGAACTCACACAGATTGTCTTGGCCAAAACCCACAAATAATACTCAGTGAAGGAAGTACCATTACATGTGCTGAGAATCCTGGAAAATTCTCCTGGCAACAAGATTCATTCGTTCAATTACTTCCCAGAAATCAACTTTAGAGATATTAAATAAACAACCTATTACAAAATCCACTGAAGCTAGTGAAGTTCTTCCCATTGATGTTTTTGAGCTACAAATAATACTGATTGAGAAAAAGAATAAATATCTTGGTAGGGGAAAAGATGAAGACTGCTTTTGTATATCCAACTGTGCTCAGAATTTACCATTGCTTCGAAACTGCTCTTTTCAACGCTGCAAGGGACTGAGTACCCCAAACTTAATTTACAGGAAACAGAAAGAAAATGTGTAGAGGTACTGTCTTTGTTTTACAAATCAAACTAGTTTCAGGGTAGGTACTTGGTAAAGAGACTTTCAGATGTAGCCAGAGATTTTTCCACTATGGAGGAAGGCAAAAAAATGGCAAAAAGCAGTATGGTCAGGTCTGTGGTGTTGTACACATGTCTTGTGTGGACATGCCTGGAGGATGGCTTCTTGGCCCCCATGAACCTGTATCACTTTTTGACCCCATCCAGGTGGCCAATAATAAACCCATGGTACTTTTGATAAATAATGTCAGATTTGATTCTGGTTTTTGTTGGAGCTGTATTTGCTGTGTTTGAACCTAATTTATGAAATGCAATACTACTATGAGAAGGGCAAAAATGGACCACCATGCTTCTACCTGTGAGAGCTCCAAAGCACTGTCATCTTCATACTTACTTTCCAGCAGGAGATCTGGTGGTAGTCGTCTCTCTGAAATGTTCGTTTCTGCATAACTGGCCAGACTGGAGTGTTTTAAGTGAGCCAAATGATACGTAATGGATAATTATCATTATGAATTTTATTCCCTTTCTGGTACATGACTTTCTGAATGCTGACACTGATTTTCAGAGAATGTGTTTATTTGGGCCATCTCCTTAGATGATTTCAGTAAACAGAGTTTCTTGAGGTTTATGATGCAAAGTTACTATATATCAGCTGAGGAGCTTGGGTTAGGATTTTTTTAGATGTTACCTAATACTTTTAACTCATTTTTTATTTGGGACCAGATAGGATGAGTCTCTTCTGAAGAGACGTTTCTAGACTGTGTTTTACAGGTTTTTTCATCCCTCTGTTTCATTTTTTTTTCTAGGCTTTTGAAAAAGGAAGATAATTTTATTTTTATCCCTCGTTCCCGTGAAGAGCTTCCAGAAAACTTTCCAAAGGAAATTCCTGGGATCTGTTACTTCCTCGAGGTCAGAAGTGGTCAGAAGCCACCAAAACCCTCCATCACATCTGCCAGAGTGAGAAAGGTTTCTTACAACATTGGCACAATGTTCCTTCGGGAGACTAGCCTATGAGGCCTGCTGCAGATCAAAGACTCGTCAAAAAAGCACAAGCCCAGAACTGGGTCATGACAGGGGAGCTGGAGGTTCTTTTGATTTCACTGCCTTGTTCTGAACAAGCAGTAAAAGTTCCATGTAATGTCAGGCAATAATAATTTTAAAAGATGGGTGACTGCTGTCAGTAAACAAAGTGGAGAGAGGGAAAAAAATTTAAGCAACGTATTTCCACTTGCAGAGGAATTTCTTCCGTAAACTTGAGTCTGGCCCCTCTATGACAAACAAAACCAAACCAAACAAAAAAGCCCAACAAACCAACTCTCAAATTAGAGGTTGGTTTTGTCTTGTGCAGAAAGGATGATGGTTCTCTGTAGATTTGCACCAGCTAAGCAGAATTGAGAGTCAGTTCTGATTATGCATTCCTACATTTAATGTGTTTCTTCAGTAAGGTAATGATGTTTTTTAACTTTATGAACAAACATTTCATACATATACTGTAGACCTGTTGTAACCTTCCTGGCAGGAGGAATTATAATTCAATACAAATATTGCAGGAATTTTACCTATTTTTATACATATTTCAATTTCTGAATAATTGCATTCCACATACTGTAATCTGAGTAAGCTTAGATAGCTTTTCAGAAGCAGCTACTGTATATTTCATATATTCTACTTATCAAACCTTACTGTTATACAAGTCAGAAGAAGTAATTTTTTGACTGTTTTGGCAACAAAAATAGTGATATTTTACAGAAGAAAACCCACTTTGTTAAATCTCTTTACCTGATATTTATGCTGAAGCTTTAGATGAGCATTGTCTTGCTTATATAAAATAATGTTCAGTATTTGTCCTACAGTGCTGTATGTCCAGTCCTTCCAGGACAATGCAAACAAAGAATAGAAGATCAATTTGTTGACAAACAGAAAATTTCTGTTCAGTGGGGCTTTTTCCCCACTAAATTATCAGCCAAACTTATTTTTGGTAGAAGTCCTGGACTTCTTTAAAAGAATTGATCTTGTGAAAACTTATACTGAGGAGTTCCAGCAGACACTGGAAGTTCTCTGGATACTGGTTTTCACACTTTGTTAATAGGACTTCTGCTCCTACTCCAGTTTGATTATTGAAAATCCTATCTTATTAATGATGCTTATTTGGAAATTTCCTCTATTGCCAGATTGGCTGAAAGGTCCCCTCTCATATCTAATGTAGACCAAAAAAAA
>NW_010170521.1:0-4061 GCF_000695765.1 Mesitornis unicolor | reverse complement strand
GGGATGCCCTGCCCGGGACGCAGCGACAGAGCAGCCTCCCCTGCTGCGCGGGGGCGGTTTTATAAGAAGTGGCGCTGTGATTTATGCCATTTGACATACGGCGAATTCCCCACAGCGGGCAGTCACTCACCCGGCTGATTACGGGCTCTGACTTCTTTCTCTAATTAAAACTCTCCCTCCCATTCTAATTCCTCTGCCCCTGAACGCCCTGTTCTGGATCATCTCCCAGCGTGACACTAACGGCCAGTGACAGCCGGACAGGGACGCCCGCACCCGGCCAGCGCAGCTGCGTGGGGTTGGGGTGTGTGGGGACACCCCTGCCCACCCCACACCCACCCAGGCTGCAGCGCATGGGGCAACTGAAGCCCTGTCCCCTCCAGATGTGTCACTGCCCCCTCTAGATGTGTCACTGCCCCCTCCAGATGTGCTCTGCCAGCCCCACTCAGCTGCTGACCTCACTTCAGCTTCTCACCTCACTTCAGCTTCTCCCCGGTCACAGCCGAGCGGAGCGGCACAAATAAACGGGATTTCTGCAGGAAGGCACAGCCTGCCCAGGGGTGGAGAACACAAAGGTCCCACTTGGGTTTTCTTGGCGCTCTGGGACTCATTTTTAATGGAACTGAAAGGAAAATACATTTAAACACAGGATTTAACCCTCTGACACCAGCTTTGTTCTGGCTGAGGGCAAATCCCCAAGGAGCAGAGCCCAGCACAGGGCACAGCCCTGGCGATGCCGGTGAGAACGGTGCTGCCTGACCAGATCCCTCTGCAGACCCCCCTGGGAGCCGTGGCCGCCCCCTCCTCGCCCTCCCCGCTGCGGGGGTGTCCGCTGCCCCAGCCACATCCGTATTCAGCCCAGATGCCCGCCAGATTGGGAGCTGCTTGCCACAGAAAAAAACATGTGCAGTTATTTTATATAAACAAGTTACCAAGCTGGAGTTTTACTGCGGCGGGTAAATACTGGGTCAGGCCCTCGCGCAGCAATGTCTCTCTCGCTGTAATTAATATTGATTTTGTGCAGCTGAAATATAGCTACAAAATTTAATTTTGCTGCTAAGATTTTTGACATGGCTGTTCTTAGAGATTAATGTGGGATTTAATGAAGGATTTGGCCTCTCATCTGTGATGTTCCCTCATCCCACCATGTACCGCAGCTCTGCTGCCGACTGCTCCATCGGTCGGCTTATGGCCGGTGTCCTCGTGGGTGATGCGTGGCCCCGTGCCCATGGTGCCAGCAGGGACAAGAGGGACCGGATCGGGCATGGCTCCTGAACTCGGCCTTGAAACAACGGTGGGAATTGTCAAGCAGGTCCTATAACAACCGCACCAGGGGGTGCGCAGTCCTGTCAGCCCCTTCACTCCGGGATGGCATGGGGTCCTGAGCCTACACCCACCAGAATGGGGCCAGTGCTGTCCCCTACAGCTGCTCCAGCAACTATGCATGGCACAGCACAGCATGGAATAGCACAGCACAGCTAGGAATGGTTCGGCATGCCATGGCATGGCACGGCATAGTAGGACCTAGAATGGCATTGAATGACAAGACATGACATGACATGGCATGGCATGACGTGGCATGGCACAGCACTGTATGACAGGGAATGGCATGGAATTGCACAGCACGGTCTGGAATGGCACCGTATGGCATGGAATAACATGGAATGGCACAGTATGGCATGAAATGGCGTGGCATGGTAAGCACAGCATGCAATAGCACAGCAGTAAATGGCATGCAATGGCACAGGACAGCATGGCACGGCACGGCACGGCACGTCTCATCACATCAGAACATGGCACAGCACGGCATGACAGGACCTGGCAGTCCCCTGCCCCAGGAATAGCGTTGTCCCAGGCTGGCCCTTGTGCTTGGGGACACAATGGGAAGAGCAGGCGATGGCACCCGTCCTTGCTGGCGCCTCCGATGGGAGACAGCGTCTGGAACAAGGACCATGTGGCCAGAGCAGATTTTTTGCTTATCAAATCAAGGAGCAGCTGGATTAGAGGATTAGAAACCAAATTAATTACTAATGACTTCCCGGCCCTGGGCGGTTCTGACATGAGTCCCAGGCAGCAGCAATGCCCGTGGCGCCAGCGAGGAAGGGGCTGTGGGTCAGGGTGAGCGCATGGGGCGGCAGATGGGACCCAGCACCCTTCGGGGGTCGCTGCTGCACCAGTGGTGCTGCCCCCCTGCCCCAGGTCAGTCCGTGCTGCTCTCGTTTCCCTTCCGGACTTTGCCCCCAGCAGTGCATGGTCAGGGGTGTCTGTGCCATCCCCCCCACGCCCCCCACGGCACCGGCCTGACCCTCTCAGCACTGCCAGGAGCTCAGGGAGGGGCGGCTCATTTTGCTGGTGCAGTTAATTGACTCGGTAAACAAGCGCTCATAAACAACCGCTCCTGTCCCCATTAGCCAGGACAACGGGGCCGGTTTCCATCTGCTTCCTGACCTGGATATTGCATTGCAGCGGATGACAGGAACGTGTCTGCGGGAAGGGAGCTTCCTCCTGCCTGCCACAGCCTCCTGCGCAGGGGTGCAAGTGCCAGGCAGGAGGACAGAAGGACAGGAGGACGGGGGGATGGAAGGACAGAAGGATAGAGGGACAGAAGGGCAGGAGTATGGAAGGACAGGAAGATGGAAGGATACAGAGACAGGGGGACAGGGGCACAGGAGTATGGAAGGACAGGAGGACACCATGGGGAAGCATGAGCAGGACAGCGGGCTGACTGTGTGTGCTGTTCCTCTGCCACACACTGCGTTCCCATGCTCCAGCCATCGCAGGGACACCCCACAGTGCACCTATGCCATGGCTTGGAGCTGCTGGTGCAGCACTGGGGACATCCGTGACAGCCCCAGCATCACTACGGCTGTGGTGTCCCATGGGATGTGGGACACAGCGTGGGGACAGCTCTGCAGGGCTGACACTGGTTCCCAAGGCACCATATGAGGTTGGTGGCCCCCACCACTGCTCTGCCACGGCCATGGCCCAGCAGCGCAGCCCAGGTGAGCGTGGCCGTACCACAGCACCACAGAAGCACCCCTGCCTGCTGGGCTGCCCCGCTCCTTTCACTTGTTACACGGGGCTAATTGGTTTAAAAGAGATTGCAGGGTCACTAATTACAGAGCCTATTGAACGGCAGAGCTCAGCTTAGGGATACAATTAAAAGTTCACCCTAATTAATCAGGGGTAATTAACAGACCTTGCATTTCTCCTAGATTAATTAATCAAGGAATCCAGAGCAAATCAATGTGGGCAGGAGGGAAGCAGGGGGAGTGAGCGGATGTTATGGGGGCGTTGCGCTGCCTGACCCACTTCTATGGACTGGGGACAGCGCTGGGGTCACCATGCTGGGGTCATCATGCTGGGGTCCCCACACTGGCTCCCATGGCCCCCAGGGCTGTCACCCCTCTCGCCCATTGCCACAGCTGAGACCCCGCTCCGCCCCTCCTTGTGGCTGTACAGACACAGCACCATGCGACCTGGTCCTGCTGCGGATCCAGTTGGTGACAGGATCCAGTCCCACAAGGTCCCATTCCAGATGGGGGGTTCAGCCCACCGGAGCCTTCATGTCCAGCTTGGCTTGGGCCTTGGCCACTGCCCGGGGATGTGGGGACAGTGGCCAGAGCACCACGATGTCCTCGGCCAAGGCCTGCTGCGGCCGTGCCGATCGTTACCAGTGGTTTGGCTGCAACCGCTCCGTCTCCAGCTCCCCAAGGAGAGGCAGGCTGAGATAATCCAGACAAAGTGATGGATGTACATCGGTGTCTTGTGTATGGATCTGGTGCGGCGCTTGTAATATTTTGTTGCTAAGGAAGCCCTCGTTTGTGGTGTGATAGAGGACCCCGTGCCAAATCACGGAAATTGATGTGCTTGTAGTGGGAAACTTAATCACCAGAGGGGAAATGCCCACCTCGTTTTTCTCATGAAAGAGGAATGCAGGGCTTTGATTTTTGGCTCCAGCATAAACAGGGTGTGATTAAATACTGTTTCCCCTCTCTTTCTTGTCATTAATCAGGATATAGCTGCGAGCGCTGGGTGTGACGTGGGGACGCTTGCTTTGATTC
>NW_010170520.1:0-2035 GCF_000695765.1 Mesitornis unicolor | reverse complement strand
GCTTGCCCGAGCGCTGTCGGGCCGGGGCCGTGGGGAAGCCTGACCGCGCTGCCTCTGGCAGCACCTCTGGCAGCCGGAAAAGCCGGAGGAAAATCACTTTTGCTCCCCTCAACCTACCCGCCCACACCTTTCTACCTAACAGTCATGTGCGCTTGGAGGTCAGCGGCGGAGAGGCCGTGTAGGTGCGCCCGATGCCGCGCTGCTGCCGGCGTCTGCTGTAAGCGCGGGCTTGGAAACAGCAGCAATCTCTTGGGATAAATTAGGAAATATTTCCGCGCCGGTCTCCAGAGCCAGGGAAGCAAAATGATGCCTATTAGTTTAAACTTTTTTTTTTTTTCGCGTCCTTTAATCTGAAGGTTGGGAAGCTCCGGGGGGAGGCGGCTGCGTCCAACTGTTCAGCTTTGTTGGCGAGAGCTCATTTAGCAACGCATCTCATGCCTTCTGCATTTATAAACACACACGACTTTATCACGATAATTGAGATGAAGTTCATTGTAAAAAATTGCTTTGTTTAAAGAGCAACCATTAAAATGAAGGACCCGTAAATATTTACGAGCAGTTCGGTTAATTCAAGATTAAGGGGAGAGCTGAGAGACATGGTGTTTAATGTTTTTTACCTCTGAGGGGAAAAAAAAAAAGGCTAAAGCATGCAGTGCCAGGAAAAGGTGTTGCATTGCTTCCCATCCATTGTCGAGAAGATACCTATAATTCTTTTAAAACAGGAAGAACCGTGGTATAATAAAACCATTGAGATGGCTAGACGTCTGGACCTAATGAGTTTACGATATGCTATGGCGCTTTTCTTTGAAACCACCTTATTTTGATGTTTGTGTTTGTTAGAGGGGGGAAAAAAAGCTAAAAAATGCAGACAAGCTAGGTCTTAAAATCTTGGACTATAAATTTCAATATGTCAGCGTTGGGCCAAGGCAACAGACTCAAAAAAGACCCGAAGGTCACGAAACGGAGAGATTTTACAAAGTCCACTGATTTGTTGAAATGTATTATTGGATATTCTACTGCGATGAATCCTACGGTGTTAACCTCCATACTTTCGGGAAACAACCATGGAGGGGGGTGATCTATAACTAACAACACGTAAACGACATTCTTGTCACACAACACTCTGGTATTTGATTGCAGTAGAGGCTCTGGTAAGAGATTGTCACCAAGCCCACACCATCGTTTTTAAATATTTTATCTCAGGCAGACTGACAGATTTTACCTTGTTGTTGTGTTGCGCTTTTTGTCTTCCCCTTTGTTTACCTATTTCTAATATTGCGTGTGTTTATTTCAAAATGGCAGAAAGGAAACCAAATGTCTCAAACGACGAAAAGCAGTTCTTCAGTGGAAATTACTTTTAGTGTCAAACTGAACGATAATTTAGTTCCTACCCGTTGGTTGTGTTTGTACATATGCACAGTCGCGTGCACACGCATTATACCGAATAATTCACAGGCATGTGCGATGAAGGGGGGGGGGAAACAAAGATTCATCTTTACTTTCGTTTACATAAATCAATCCATAAATACATAAGTGCGCACGCAAACAAAATAACATGTTGGAATAAAAAATCGTATAACTCTGAAATTACCACACATGGAGAGCTCGTGGTGTAATATGTGAGGAAACACGATCGAAAATGCGATAGCAGCAGTCTTCAAAGCGCGGGCGTCTTTCCTTGCTGCCATGTGTGAAGGAGGCGCATTCTTTGTATGTAGTTAATTATAGCACTGGGGAAAAAAATAAAAGAGGGGCACCGAAACGTGCTAAGATAATGGGACTGTAAACTCATACTGACTTAAAAAAGGAAAATTAAAAAAAAAAAGAAGGAAGAAAATCAGACAGTAGAGAAAGAGCGGCTCTTTTTTTGCGTCTCATCCCCGAGCGGAGGAGCACAGAGCCGCGCAGAGCTGCTCCAGTGTCCCACAGTGGCATCGGGGACTTGCAGGGAGCCCTTTGGGTTTCTGGCGGAACCAGTGGGGCCGGGAGAGCTGCGGTAGCACTCACAGGGCGGGCAGCACAGGGCGGGAGGGTG
>NW_010170519.1:4537-5437 GCF_000695765.1 Mesitornis unicolor | reverse complement strand
GCTCACAACGAGGTCTGTCCTTGTTAGCCGGAGCCCTTCAAGCCCTGGTCCTTGTCTGCAGTGAGGCCACAGGGGTTGTTAGGGTTAATGTTGAGATGGAATATGCTGGGCCTTCCCACAGAAACATCCTCAGGGCACAAGAGGCTGTGGCACCTGCATCAGAGAACGAACTTTCTGCCTCTGCAGTAGAGGGCAAGAGCAGCAGTGTGGTCGGAAGAGGAGATGCTGTTATACAGCCAGAGGAGAAGCTTGAACAGTTGTCGGCCCTGCTGCCAGGCTGCAAGATGGCACTTCTCAGACAGCTTTGCTGGCAGTAGCGCAGTGGACCTGTCGTGGTTTAGGGCTAGGCTGGTCACTAAATCCTGGACAGACACTTGCTTTGCTAGTAACGCACCTCCCCAGAAGGGAAGAGAAAAGAGAATAAGAGAGCCTTTACGGGTTGGAAAATAAAACTAACATTTACTAAAACAATAGTACTAATACTACAGGATAATAATGTAAATGGGGAAATAATGAAATATACACAGATATGTACAAATATATACACAAAACCAATATATAATCTTTCTCCCACCTTTCCCCAATGACGTATGTGTCACCAGAGGCTCTGTGGAGCAGGGCACTGGAAAATTCCCAGACCAGACCCAGCAGCAGGTGGGAGCAGGATGCAGGAACACACAAATCGAGATCAGCGGCAGATGAACCAGCAGGGTTCTGCTCAGACTTTGGCTGTTGCAGGATTGAGATGGAATGAAGGGTCCAAGATGGAAGGGCTCCGAGATGGAAGAAGGGTCGAGAGCCTTGTGATCCGTCGGCTTTATACTGAGTATGACGTATGTGGGATGGAATACCTAGTTGGTCAGTTTTGGGTCTGCTTCCAACCCCCCCCCCCCCCCCCCC
>NW_010170519.1:2313-4506 GCF_000695765.1 Mesitornis unicolor | reverse complement strand
CAAACACAGCACCCATGGTGAAACACTTGGCCTTGAGATTATCAGTTGTAGCAGTACATACTGGAAAAACATTCTGCTAGTTTTCAGCAAGTTCAGCCCCTTAAAAGAGTCTGAGCTGAAAAGTAAAATCACTAAATAGAAAATTAGTTCTATTTAGCTCAAACCAGAACAAGACCTAAGAAATGGCAGCTAAGATAATAGGATCTCTTCCTCTGCTCTTCCTACATATTTTTTTCATATTCATACGTGAGGCTGTGTACCTTACAAGCAATATTTTGATGCATTAGAATACAATCAATTTCATGGTTCTTAACTGTTGTGCTTAAGCTGCAGCATTACAGAGCAAATATAAGAACTTATTTTTATCACCATAAATTCAGAGAAAAATTATATACTGTCAGTAGTTGTCTGTTAGCCTAGGTTTTTCTTTCGCTAATACTGCCATTTAATATTGCAAGCCAAAAATATCACAGGCGTTCTCCCGCCATGAGTAAAAAAAGTGTATCTGCAAGGTAGGTATTTGACCACAAGATGTCACACAAACCCAAACAATACAGAAGGATTTTATAAGCATGTTTTTTCTAAAATAATTATTTCAGTTTAATTTCGAAAAATAATTTTCATTTAACTTATAATCTGTGGCTTTCATAAACTATCTGATGTGCCCTCAGCTACACATATCTCAAACTGAAGTAGGAAAACAATTGTGTTTAGTTTCCTGAGAATAGTTCAGATGATTTCAAAGCACATGGACTGTGGAGTGCTTGGAAGTGGAACATCCTGCAGGATAACTCCCTCAGTAGGTATTACTGTTCCTATCATAAACACTCACCAAGACTGGTACCTGCTCAAATGTTTGGGTAGCACATTTTTGTCAACTGCAGAAAATAGGCAACCATGTTTAAACTGTCTGGAAAAATAACACTCTGATCATCCCTATGGCAAGTAGAAGCAGGGAGATGAGCTGAGGCAGGGAGGGGAAAAACTTGGGAGAATGCTGAAAACAGGCCCAGTCTCTAAAGACTAAGCCTATTTTGAGCAGACTTCTGATAGATCCTGGAAACTTCTCCCTGGCAATGAGTGCTGTCAGTTCATATGAGGAGTGGAGATGATGGACAAACATGAAGGGTCATCTGAATTTGATGGCCTTCGGAGCCAACATGGTATGAGCACCACAGAAGTCACTTTGGTGTTGGAGTCGGTTTTGGTAGCCCTGGGATTTCTCCAGACTGGCAGGTGCACTTGAGTCAGTCCTGGTGACTCTGCTGGAAGAGGGGCATGTTACTGATTTTGCACAACTGTGGAGGTCTCGAGAAGAGACCGTGGTCCTTGGAATTTAGGGACCATGTGGTCCAGAAGCTTAAGCAAGGGGCCTGGAGTATGCACCTGTGAGATTAATACTTTGTTTTGTAGCTTGTTAATTTGTCCCATGCAATGATACAAGTTCTCCAGGTCTGTGGTTTCCCCATGTCTGTGTCTGGGCATTCCTCCCTTTATGGTGACAGCCACATAAGAAATGTCACACTGGAAACATACCTGAGTCTGTATTTTAGCATGTCTGGATCCAAAGTCAGGTGCTCTCCCCAAGCTGGGGTAGCTCCACACTTTGGTATCCACAAAAACGTAGGAGTAAAACTTTACAATACTGATTATTGTTCATCGCCTTTTTTCTGGTGGGATCAGACTGGGGGAAACACAGGTCACACCAGTACTTATTAGATAGCCTTTTATTATGCTGTTACTAATGGCAAGGGAGTCTTTGCACACTGCATTCACTTACTCCCTCACACAGTTCACTAACACGTGCAGAAACAGGTGGAGCAAATAAATGTTGGTGCACCAACCTCAGCTGTTTACTTAAAAGCAGAGGCATGTATTGATGTGCCAGGGGCTTTGAGGTGGCTGCTCAGGAAGTCCCTCCAGATGTTTTGTTTTGTCATGTATATGTATGTGCGTGTGTATTTTAGATAGATAGATAGATAGATAGATAGATAGATAGATAGATACACACACATACACATATAGATAGATAGTCTTGCAGTTTTACATATAGCAGCCTTCTTGGATGTAGTGTGGGTTGCATGACCCATGGCTGACGTTAGTGGATTTGGACAGATTCAGCAGAGGCTCAGTTTTCAGAATTTATCAGTTGTGGCTTTAGCAGGGCTGCTGGTCTCTGGAACTTATCAGGTT
>NW_010170519.1:0-2277 GCF_000695765.1 Mesitornis unicolor | reverse complement strand
CTCTCTTCAGACTGCTTTTTTCTGGTACCTGTTTCTCCATCCACACACATGCCTGTAGAGCGATTCACACAAACACACACGGAGGAGGCTTTTATGACATGGTCTTCAGTTTCTCTTTAGTACAATATATAATTCTACTTGGTTTTCTAACCGTTTCAGCAGGGTAGGTTATAAAATAATTAAAACATGCAAGTCTTTGAAGTTGTTTGATAGGAGGCTATGAAAGGTGACATTACTGAAAACATCATAAACAGCTCTGTCCTTCCTCCTTTTTTAAACGTTCCTTTTTTGAAGAGAAAACCATAGGGAATTATTAAATTGCTGTAGTGCAGACTTTACACCAAGCTCAGCTGAATACTGAAAAGTGCTGTATTTATCTTAATTCTTTTCCTCCCTCTTCCCCTGCCAATGCATACGCAAATACTCCCACACAGCTTTCAACTGTGCTTTTTAGCTCTCGAAGTGGTTTTGAACAACTTCCATTCTAGGAACATTGGAAATGGCAAGGATTTGACTTTTTAAAATATAATATCTCGGATTTTTTGAAACTGAAACAACTTTGAATAGACCTTGCTCTACTAGATTATACAGTACTTTCTCCACAGCTGATACAGAAAGGAATGATGGACTGTTGTTAATGGTGGAGCAGGATACAAGAGCTAGGTTGCAATGCAGTGACTTTCTGCTATGCATAGGCTTTCCTCTAGAGTTCAGAATTAATTGTTTCTATCTTGTTAGATGCTGGAATAAGGAAAATGCTAACCAGGTAATTTTGAGGTCTTTCTGAGAGAATGAAATGTAAATCAAGAAAGATACCTAGAACAACAGCCAAAACAGAAAAGCAATGTACACTTGAGGCCAGGTGCTTGTTTTTTTTATTGTCAGTAGTGTTTTCTATCTCCAATATTTTTGTGGAAGAAACATTTGATAGAACGGAAAAGTCATTAGTCAAGCAAGGGATCATTTTATTGAAGTTGCCAGGTGCAGCCAAGACCAAACGGTGAGGCTCAGGGAGCAGCAAGGGCAAGGGTGCTCCTGGCATAGTGCCCTCACTGACCATGGTGCATTCTCACAGCATCTCAGTCATAGAATCACAGAATGGTGTGGGTTTGAAGAGACTGTTAAAGATCATCAAATCTAATCCCCCTGCCATGGGCAGGGATATCTTCCTCAAGATCCGGTTGCTGAAAGCCTTGTCTAACCTTGCACACTTCTAATGATGGGGCATCCACAACTTCCCAGGGCAACATGTTCCAGTGTCTCACCACCCTCACATTAAAGAATTTCTTCCTTATGTCCTGTGCAAATGTACCCTCCTTCAGTTTAAAACTGTTACGCCTTGTCCTATCTCTACAGGCTATAGTAAAAAGTCTCTTGTCATCTTATAAGCCCACTTTATATATTGAAAGACTGCAATAAGATCTCCCTGGATCCCTCAGGCTGAACAACCCCAACTCTCTCAGCCTTTCTTCATAGGAGAGGTTTTCCATCTCTCTGACCATTTTCATGGCCATCCTCTTGACCTGCTCTAACAGATCAATGTCTGTTTTGTACGGGGGATCCTAGAACTAGACACAATACTCAGGAGAGCAGAGTAGAGGGGTAGAATCACCTCAACCTGTTGGCCACACTTCTTTTTCTGCAGCTCTTTCTGGGCTGCCAACACTCATTGCTGGCTTAGGTCCAGTTTTTTGTCCACCAGTACCCCCCAAGTCCTTCTCCTCAGAGCTCCTCTCAATCCCTTCATCCCCAGCCTGTGTTGATACTGGAGATTGCCCCAGACCAGATGCACGAACTTGCAGTTGGCCTTGCTAAACCTCATGAGGTTTCTGCAGGGCCTCTCCTCAAGTCCCTGTGAATGGCATCGCTTCCCTCTAGTGCACCATTTGGTGTCATCTGCAAACTTGCTGACAGCACACTCAATCCCACTGTGTTTGTCATTGATGAAGACAATAAATACTATTGGTCCCAGTCTGGACCCTTGAGGGACACCTCTCATTACTGGTTTCCACTTGGATATTGAATTGTGTGGGCAGAGCAGGGTGCTGATAGCCACAACAGCCCTAGACAGGGTGAGGGGGTGGATCAGGTCCAGGGTCCACTCAGGAAGCAGGGCTGCAGGTGGGCACACCCACAGTGAGCATCACTCAGGCAGGGGCTGGACGCCCAGGGCACACAAACTGTTGATAACAAACTTTTGGATGTCGTCAGGCAAAATTTGCTAAACCATTAGGAAAAGAGTTGTATCATCCCTGGGAAGGTGATGGAACACCTTAT
>NW_010170518.1:0-656 GCF_000695765.1 Mesitornis unicolor | reverse complement strand
CCTGATATTTTCACCCACTGGAGAAGCCCTCACAGCTTTAGTCTGTGAAAAGCAGCATGTACCTGCATGATACATGCAGGCAGAAATGATCCACCTAGCGCACCTCACAGCAGAGGAGTCCTACCTCATCCAGTGCTCCATGGGTCCCTGTACAAACCCCTAAGAGCTCCACTGGCTTCTTGAGAAATCACTTAGTGACAGAGACCCCACAAACATGTCTCACCACAGCTCTGTGTTATCTGGGACAGCCGTGAAAGTCAATCACAGAGAAGTCAGTAGGATGACAGCCACTCACTGAGGAGCTCTGTGTCGTAACGCAAATATCTACACAACAGTTTTCACAGGTGCCACCTTCCTCAGAGTAACAAGTGCCATTGAGGAACTTCACAACTACAAGCCACCTCTCCAAGACCTCTGACCTGACACAACATCCAGTTTAATCAGTCCAGGTCTCTTCGTCTTCCCACACACACTTCCTCACCACCACTGTCCTCAGCCCCACTTGCCCAGCCATGCATCCCTCCAGGAAACCATGAGAACCATGAAAAGCTAGACACAACACAGCAACTCACTGTTCTTGTGCCCTTTAATTAGTTTCTCCTCTGTCTTGGCCCGGACAGACACGTGGTACTGGCTCTGACTGCTGGAGTTGCTAA
>NW_010170517.1:1912-2747 GCF_000695765.1 Mesitornis unicolor | reverse complement strand
CAGCGCAGTCGATATCTGCCCGCAGAGGAAGCGGGAGAACCGCAAAGGGAAACACCGAAATCCTGACCAGCTTCCCAGAAAAGCCTGCTCGCTGCCGTCCCACAGGGCTCTCGCTCCACGAATTAACTGCTCAAAATGAACTGCTCGGCAAATCACCCTGGGCCCCTTGTTTGCTTCTCCCTCCCACCCGTTCTTGTAACGCTATTTTTATTGAATTTCCCATTGCTTATGTTGGATCTGTGCCCCTTCTAGGTCCCAGGATAAGAAGAAGAAGGGGGGGCCACATCAAAAAGCCGGCCGGATGGGTCTATTTTTACACTGGCATTCCTACCAGCGGCACAAGAGGGATCTCGGGCTTGGTTTATCCCCAAGAAGGAAAGCGCCCGCAGAGCAGCACCACCGTTATCTGCTCGGCCTTTGGAAACACCGGGCTCTTGCCAAAGGCACCGGCAGCAGGGCCCTTGACGGGGGGGGTCTGCAACACTGCAGCTGGGGCAAGCTCCCCGCTCGGGCAGGGCAGGGGCTGGGTGCTCCAGTTTGATCTCAGCCCCTTGGATCCAGTACGGGGCCGATCCTGTTGGTAACGGGGAACACCCTGGGCTCTGCGCCCACGCCAGATGAGCCCTCTCCACTCCGGGTTCCCTCTCTCCCGCTCAGACCCCGGCACAGAGTTTGTCACGTTTGGGCTTTTAATCTCATCAACAAGTGCTGCTCTCGGAAGACTTTGTTCATTTGCACACTTTAATTAATCAAAGCAATTGTGCCGTGCTTTCTGAAATATCCTTTCTCCAGAGCTTAATGCCAGAGGTTTTGGCTCCATTAAATCCCCTCCCTG
>NW_010170517.1:0-1859 GCF_000695765.1 Mesitornis unicolor | reverse complement strand
CCCGGGGCCATGGGCATGGCAGGGCTGTCCCCATCCCCTCCAGGTGGGCATGGCAGGGCTGTCCCCGTCCCCTCCAGGTGGGCATGGCAGGGCTGTCCCCGTCCTCTCCAGGTGGGCATGGCAGGGCTGTCCCTGTCCTCTCCAGGTGGGCATGGCAGGGCTGTCCCTGTCCTCTCCAGGCTGCCATCTCCTCCGAGAGCACGGCTGGAGCGCAGCGAAGCTCAGCACCTCGTGGGGCTGCAACCCCCAGAGCTCTTTCTTTAGCGCAGTACAAGAATGAACAAGGAGCTGCACTGGAAGAAAGTAACCCATCCATCCAGGAACGAACCAGCCCCCCCATAACCACCACCGCCGCCTCTGCAGCTGCTGCCACAAACCCTTATTTTACTGCGATCACCTCCTCCCACCATCCCAGTTCCTGTTTTAGACACGAACCCATTGCCCCTGCTTGCAGTCCCCAGGGGCCACTGACGAGGGAGCCCCGCAAAGCCAGCGGCCCTGAGGTGCCACAGCCTGTGAGGTTGCCTTTGGGTGTGCGGTCACCCTGCCCCACAGAGCCATCCATGACCCCCATGGAACCACTGCCCCACAGAGCCACCCGTGATCCCCAGCCTCTGCTGCAGGCAGGCACTGTTGCACCTCGAGGTGGTCTCAGGGAGCTGCTCCAAAGGCAGCCGGTGCCCACCCTGGTGCCCACACCGGTGCCAACCCTCTCCACCTGCTCCAGTACAACTCCCTAGGCAGGGGGGGCAGATAAAGCCTCTGCCCTAATTGCCACCTCTCAATAAGGGATGGGAGGGCTCGTGATGTGCTGGGGACACAGCTGAGCCACATGCTGACACTTCAGCCCTTGCAGGGGACGTGGCTTGGCTTCCCCCAGAACAGCCCTTCCTGGGCAGCTGCGTCCCAGGGAAACGGGGTCCAGGATGGGAGTTGTAGGGCAGTGACCCTGCAGGCTTTGCTCCCACCAGCCATGGCCATGCTGGGGTAAGCACAGCCGCTGTCACACGCAACTGGTTCCTGTTTTTCCCCACAGCCTGGAAATCCCCTGACTTTCCAGGAGGAGCCCTGTGCCCAGCCCGCCCCGTGTCTCCCCACAGCCTCGGGAAGAGGCAACCCCCAGGGAACTGGGCTGCCCTGGTGCCAGGGGTCCCAGCTGCACGGCTGAGGGGGCTGAAGCCACGCAGGGAGGCAAAGATGGGACCTGGCAGGGACCATCCCGGCATGGGACAGTCCTGCAAAAACCATTTAATGTTTGGGCAGACCTGTTCTTGTCTCCTGACTGGGAAACAGGGCCATGGCCACCTCCGTGGGGCCCATTTTGCCAGCAGGACGGGCAGGGTGCAGAGTGTGGCTGATGCAAGGCAGATGTGGAGCCGAAGCGATGGGCGCTGCCTCCTGCCTGGGTTTCTCTGCTGTGGCCGGTTTCCAATCGATCCTGCCCTCCCACTGCTGGGAACCAGCCCCCTTGGAAGGGGAAGCACGGCTCTTACCAGAATTTGGGTGATCGCTTTCCAGCACTGAGGACTTGGTGCCAAGATCAAAGTAAATCACACGTGGCCAGGTGCTACTGCGAGCAAAGCCTGTGAGGGAGCGGGAGGGAAATGTGGCGCTTGCAGCGACCTGGGGGGCTCTGCAGGGCCCCCTCCTTCCACGTTCTGGAGGCCTGGGAGTCCCCCCTTTCTCCTCCTGCAATGATGGGGCTGGACACCCCAGACAAACCAGCACTGGAGCTGGGGCAAGGCCTGGGGCATCGCTGTGCTCTGGGGATCCTGGGGTGGAGGGCTGTGCTGTGGTGCTGTTCAGGCCCCCCAGAACGGGCTCGGGGCTCTCCTGTCTGTGCTTTCTGATCCCGTGCA
>NW_010170516.1:0-532 GCF_000695765.1 Mesitornis unicolor | reverse complement strand
ACTGTTACTTTGAAATATACATCTGTTGTGACTGTATTTGTTTAACCTTAAGAACTGTCCACACAAACGATGCTTTGTAACTGTTATTTCCTTAAGAACTGCAGTAAGAATACATTTTTGCATCTTGCTGTCTCATCATTACAGTACAAGTCATGTAAAGTGTTGGATATTCCTTCACAAAATATTTAGTTAATTGTTATTTTAGAATTTGATAGTTGAGGAATCTTTGGGTCTTGGTCAACTAAGTGGGAACGTATAGACCCACAGAAAGGGTCTGTGAGTCATGGGCATTAAAGCAAGTGGGTTTCGTGTGTGAGGTAGTGCTCTGTACCCAACACCTCTCTTCTTTCTGCAGGGTGCCCACGGTAAAGACGGATCTCCAGGAGCAGCGGGCCCACCTGTAAGACAATTTACAGATGTTTGAATATAATTGTTTGTGTTGCTTAAGTCTAGTTACTTCTAGCTCACGTTCTCAAGTGCTGGGAAACCTGAGACTGGGGGTG
This sequence comes from Mesitornis unicolor, assembly GCF_000695765.1. NCBI lineage: Eukaryota > Metazoa > Chordata > Aves > Mesitornithiformes > Mesitornithidae > Mesitornis > Mesitornis unicolor. Next base: position 29 of record NW_010170516.1, on the reverse strand, counting down.
CCCTGGTTTAAGAATGAGCATTTTATTTA
>NW_010170515.1:0-2533 GCF_000695765.1 Mesitornis unicolor | reverse complement strand
TCAGAGCCTTCCTACCCTCAGCAGATCAACATCCCCACCCAGTTTGATGTCATCTGCTTGTTGACAGCCCTGCTGCCGCTGTAGGTCCCTCAGAAACCACCACACTATGGAGTTTGTGACATGGCATTCAGCAGCAGCTCCCAAACTGGGATGAGACACGGGGGTATTCCCACAGCAGCTGCTTGAAGGGATTTCTCTGGCAGCCCCACTTCCCATCACAGGGGCACCACACAGCAGGGCCAAGCTCCCACCTCCTCCACACACCGCCCAGACTCACCTGTCATATTTTTGGGACTCAAAGCAAAAACACCCCAAACTATCAAGTCCACCTGGACCTCAGCCACTGTGCAGTCTCCTGCAGCTTTGGATAAGACCACAGGCTCACCATGTCTTTTTAAAGGTGATGTTTCAAGATGTTTAAATAAAATATGCCCTGTAAAGGGGCCAGGCTGTGACAGGGGAAAGCAAGGTACCCAGCAAGCCAGGGGACACCAGAGGCCCTTCCCTGCAGCTCCCAGCTGTGCCCTTCTAAATAAATGAGCCAATAGAGACATTTTTAGCTCCTGGATGGGTACCTCCATCCTCGGAAGGGACTCCAGGTAGGTCCTTGCCTTTTCTTCTCCCTGTTCTTGAGAGAAAGGCTGCTGGTGGTGGCAAACACACCCCACGTCCCTTCAGCATTCGCCTCTGCTCCCCTCAAAGCCCTTGCAGAGGTTCAGCGTTGCCGACAAGGTACAACACAGACAGACGTGGCCAGAGGGTCAGGAGCAGCCACAGACAATGACATGGCCCCTCGCCTATGCTTCCCCTTCCCCCAGACCCACCGCCTACACCCAAGCCCAGCCAGCCCAGGAGCAGCAGTCCCCATCCACACCTCTTCTTCCATGAGGAGCCACCACGTCCACCCGCCACAGGCAGCTGCCCATGGATGCCAGCAGCACAAGGGACAATCAGGCCCATTGCCCACCCCAGGGGCCGAGCCTGGCCGCAGTCTCTCAGCATTCCTCTAGCTCGGCCACCGGGGTGCAGCCGCCAAAATTCCCAAAAGGAAATAGAGGCTATTGATAATTACCGAAAAAAATCCGAGCTATTTCCTGTGGGAGCAGCAGATGGGAATCCCTCATTAGCTCCAACTGCGAGAGGTCGCTTGTTTTGGTCTGGGATTCTTGCAGTTTGGGGGTTTTCTCCTTTTAAGCGGAGCATCACTCAATTCATACGTGATGTACACCATACAGGACAGCAAGACCTGTCCCCTCCATGCTGGCCCCACAGCCCACTCTCCCTGTCACCCACTGCCCTACACAAGGTCCCACCAGATGCCAGGATCCTGGGACAGCAGCAAGCTGCCAGCATGGGCACCGTGTCTCTTGCCTGGGCTGGTACAGCAGGTAGCTAAATATGTCCCTGAGCAGGTTCTTTCTCTCCTCTCCCGGCTTCTCATTAGCAAACCTAAATGAGCAGCAACCCCTTCACTGAGACGGGAAAGCCCTCCTGGGAGAGACAGAAGATGGAAGGTGGTGATGGCCACCAGTGCATGTTCCCTTTATCACCAAGGAGCCGCCTGACCCCTTCCCCTGCCTGCACCCAGTGGTGATGCATCCTGGGCAGGGTGACCAAAAATGTGGCCTAGAGAGGCAACACGAGCTCAGATAGCAGCGGTGCACGGGAAAATCAGCGGCACAGCCCTGAACTGGGGCACTCCATCCCCTGGTCCAGTTTGACACCAGCAGCCACCACACTGCTTTCTCATTTTGGAACGAGTGCTGCAGCGGTTTCCATAGGAGTAGGAAATTCCACGGGCTTGAATGGGCGACAATTGACACAGCAGGTCTGGCCGTGCCAGTGGGGACCAGACACTTGGCATCCCACGAATTAAAGGTGCTCGCATCCACAGGATTATTCCCCGTTGCAGCTCCTCTGGTGGGAGTGGCGCAGGGAGCAGGCACCCCAAAGCTGGGGGCTCCCATCACACCAGGCTCCGCACTGACATCCCCAGGTGGTTACAACATCTGGAGTTCACACGCCCACGGGCGACAGACGCAGCAGGAGGCCGAGTGACCAACCCCAAAGTGCCCGCAACGCCCAGTCCGTGGCTCTGCACCCAGCACCTCCTGCCGCGCTCTCACCCAGGCATGCCCAGTGCTCATCATGAGCACGGCAGGGTTAGCTGGGCAGCACCACAGGGTTCGAAACTTGCTCTGGCACACAACGCATTAAAAGGATCGCTCAGATTCACAGCTTATCCCAGAAAAAACCCACCGCCAGCCCTGCACACTGGAAGAACAAGGGCACTGGCTCCCTGGGGAGCAACTCACCCCTCGTCAGTGGTCATCCTCGCCTGCTGAGGACCCTCCACTTGCCCCTGCCACCACCAGGGGGCCACAGAGGGTGTCTGTCCCTCCACCCTAAGGGCTGCGGCACCCAGCCTGGGTTCCCAGCCCAGCTGAAGCCCCGAGCGCTTCGTCAGCTCAACCTTGCGTTTCTATTTCCAGCCACGCTGCCGCCTTTCCCCGCGTCGGCGGAGCGGGAGGCG
>NW_010170514.1:0-1069 GCF_000695765.1 Mesitornis unicolor | reverse complement strand
TGCTGTTTCGGAGCACGATGATGTGCAGGGGAAGAATGATCGAGCTGGTGGCGAGGAGGTGCCTCATGGTACTTTTGACCCAGGATCTATTAATCCTGAAAAGGAATCTGGTTTATATCCACCATTAACGTCAGTTCGGGCTGTAGCTGCTGCAGGACCTATGTAGCAAAGGCTTTTGGAAAATGCAAAGAAAAAACATGATTTAACTCCTTCTGCACGCCCATACTCCGAATCGTTGATAGATGCCCCCCCCAATTGTTCTATCAGACAATAAAAAAATGGTTCAGCCGTCTAAGTCAGAAAATTTATGTTCGGCACTGGAACAGTGTCAGTTAGAGGCTCTGAAAAAGGGGACACTGATATGCTTACTGTAATGCCGGTTTTGTATCGTCCACAACCACCTCCCGAATACACCCAAATTTCTTATGAAATGGTAAAAGAGGTTCATAACGCAGTTAAAGATCACGGATACAAAATCATTACACCATGAATTTAATAATGGCTACAGGAGAAAGTTATGGCTCCTTATGATTGGAAACTGTTGTTAAAAATGATTTTGACTGCTGCTCAGCTCACAGTATGGGACGCTGAATATAAAGATCTAGTGACGGTACAGATAATGAATAACTTTGCAAATGAGGCAGGTTGGGGTGCGGATGAGTTAGTGGGGAAGGGTGCATTTGCTACTCCTCAAGCTCAGGCGCAATTGCCTAGATCGGTATTACAGCATGGGGGCTGTGGCTGCTGCAGCACCTACGGCGCAAGAGTTTTTGTAAAATTCAAGGAAAAACATGCACCTCATTTAACTCCTTCTGCACCCCCACACCCCGAATCGTTGATAGATCACTTACGAGCAGCGGTATCTCAGCAAATTGAAAATGAGCAGGCTGCAGACGCATTGTTGATGCAGCTGGCATATGAAAATGCTAACGCTGACTGTCAGAAGGCTTTAGCAGCAGTCAGAGGAACAGCAAAAACATTCGCTGAGTTGATAAAAGCATGCCACAGTGTGGGTTCAGATGAATATAGGGCTTCTGAGCCGGCGGTCAGCGGTGACTCACCGGGGGCG
>NW_010170513.1:0-2482 GCF_000695765.1 Mesitornis unicolor | reverse complement strand
GGGACTGAGGTTTTCTGCATTGGTAAAGCCAAACGAGCCCAAGCAAATGCAGTTTCCACCCCACTGCTGCCCAGCAGCACTCTTAACCTGCTTTGTACTTCATTTTCTCAAGTGAAGGTGGATGGTCTAATGTAGCACACAGCCAGGAAACCCAGGTTGGTGAAAACATCCTAAATGTTCACATCTCTTTTCTGAACACCTCAAGAAGTCTCTGACTTCATTTCTGCTTGCGACTGTTAGAGAAAGGTGGTTGTGTTTTGTGTCCTCAAGGGTGAGCTGGGTGTGAGGTCTATAAGGATGCAGAAATCCAGCTGGGACTTCTTTAGCTCCCGGGGTTTCTGCCCATAGAGAGGGGTGTGGTAGAGATGGCTTGGGGCTGTGTTGGGGGAAAATATTGGTAATATTGACTCTTTTTTCAGCGAAATAATCCTGCATCATCGCATCCGGCGGCCACCCAACCCTTTCTATAAGAAGATCTGTAACTTTGATGCTCGGGTGAGGAGAAGAGAGCACATAACAGAAGATGAAATAAAGCAGTGAGTAGAACAGACCCTGGTGAGAGATGTTTGACTTTGGCCATGTCCTGCAGGAGCACAGTGCAGCCATTCCTGCCCTGTGAGAAATGTGGGCTGTCCCTGCTGGGCTTCAGCTGACACAGATTCATAGATCCAAAGTCAGTGGGTTTGTCCTGGCTCATGCAAGCCAAGGGACCAGGTGAAACCATTGGGACGGATTAATCAACCATGTGTTTGGAATGATGAGGAAAAGCGATTAGGGGTTAGCGGTACAGTGCAGAGCCTCCTCATTGCTTCTGCTCTGGTGCTGTGGTCCCTCTGGACCCAAAGCCACATTCTGTGTGTGTGACACTGGCATCCTCCAGTTGAGGAGGATGTCCAGCCCTGCTCTGTTGAGTTCAGGACAAAGCACGTTCCCTACAGCATCCATCCAAAGCCCATTTCTGGGACACCAGCTCATCCTGGGGCGGGAGATGGACCCGTAATCATTTGGGAAGCGACTGCTGTGTGAGGAACCTGGAGATGTTTCCCTTATGGCGCCTTCTGCATCCACCGCCAGGTACAAAATTCTGCTGTCAGCCGCCCGCATCCATGAGCTGAAGTGCCACGATGTGATCCTGTGCACGTGCTCCGCCTCCTCCGCCTCCTCCCTGGAGCAGCTCAACGTCAAGCAGATCATCATCGACGAGTGCGCCATGTCCACCGAGCCCGAGACCCTCATCCCCTTGGTCAGCCACCACCGTGCTGAGAAGGTGAGTGCCCCCTTCCCAAAACTGGGTCTTCCCCTCCTTATCAAGCTGCTCTTCCAAGTTGTACCAGGTTTGAAGGTTGTTCTTGGTAGCATCTATGATGATGCGTCAATGTTTCAGCCTTCAGGGGGTTATTTCCTTTGACGTCTAACTCTGCTAGCTACAATTGAAGTCTTGAGGTGCGTGCGGTATGTAGGGATCATCACAAGATGCATGAGCTCTGCATGATCTGTTCAAATCATATAAAGCAGAGCTGTAAGATCTGAAAACTGTTGCATCTGCTCATTGCTGTGTGTGTCTTCACTCAGTTACACCCACAGAATCTCCTCTAAACTTGCTCTTGGCTTCCTGCAAGAGAAAACAAGCGGTGGTTTTTGGTGTGTCCTTATCACTGCCACCAAAAAACCCCACGCTGATCCAGGTAGAAAGTATTAACGAGGGTTAGAGAGGTTCTCCTTCCCCTCTGCTCTGCCCTGCTCAGACCACATCTGCAATGTTGTGTCCAGTTCTGGGCCCTCAGGTCAAGAAGGACAGGAACTGCTTGAAAGAGTCCAGCAGGGCCACAAAGATGAAGTGCGGATCCGGCACCCATGGTGAGCCAGTGGCCTTGCCGTGTTTCCTTACCATACAAGCGCTATCACTTGGAGAAGTGAACATTTTAGAGCATCTCCTGCTGAGGAGCGGCTGAGGGAGCTGGGGCTCTTGAGCTTGGAGCAGAGGAGCCTGAGGGGTGCCCTCATTCCTGGGGATCCATTGGGAAAGGGCAGTGTCAGGAGGAAGGAGCCAGGCTCTGCTCTGGGATGGCCAATGCCAGGCCAAGGGGCAATGGTCCCAAGCTGGAGCACAGGAGGTTCAAGCTGAAGATGAGGCCAAACTTTGTGAGTGTGAGGGTTATGGAGCATGGCCCAGGCTGCCCAGAGAGGTTGTGGAGTGTCCTTGTGTGGAGACACCCAAAGCCCTGGCCGTGTTCCTGTGTGACTGCTCTGGTGATCCTGCTGTGGCAGGGGTTGCACTGGGGGAGCTTCCCAGGTCCCTTCCATCTCCTGACATGCTGAGATTCTGATTCTGTGACAAGAAGCACAGAGCAGATCTCAGTAGGTTACCACATGGCATCTTCCTCCTCTCAGATAGGAACAAGGCTCCATGTGATCAGGGTCAGGATCTTCATACAATACCCAACATGGTCTTTGATGGAGGTTGCTGTAGCTGTAACACAAA
>NW_010170512.1:4697-4926 GCF_000695765.1 Mesitornis unicolor | reverse complement strand
ATGTATATATTTCTATACATATATAAATCAACCAGCTGAAATGTTTCTTGCTTTGGCTCTGGAGAGCAGAACAATTTCCTGCAGTTTCAAGGTATTATTTGGTATGAGAAAGCATTGTGGCAGGAGCACCTCACCACCCCTTCCCAATAAGGGCTAGGGCTTCTGACATGGCCACTGCTGGCTATTTTGTGCCTTCACCTTTTTCACGCCTCTGGCAGCACACCATGGC
>NW_010170512.1:0-4678 GCF_000695765.1 Mesitornis unicolor | reverse complement strand
CAGGAACAAGAAAGGGGGGACCTCTTAGTTAACAGACAGGGTCCCCAGCCAATGGGTACCTTGGCCCAGAGGGGCTTCTGTACTGCAGCCAATGGGTGACCACAGCTCAGATCCAACCATGCTATAAAATGGAATCCCTGCTGGAGACTCCCTTGCAGCAGTCCGCAGAGTAGCACGTCTGTGATTGGAAGCCCTCCCTTTGGGACTGTATTCCACCTAAGGAAACTTCCCATGATTGAGTGTCCTCCACCCCCATTTGGTAAGTCATTTCTAGATAACCTTGAGAGCCCTCACACCCTTCTGGTGAGCAATACTGGGTGCTCATGAGTGAGAGGCTTTCTTCTGCAAGTGAGTGTGCATGCACTGAGATGTCATCGTTCCTCTATGTTGTGTAGTAGAAATATCCTCAACTGCCACAACAAATCCCTAATTTGTTCAGTGTCATTGTAGCATTATTCTCTGATTACCCCCAAAATACCTCCATTGTTTTGTTGGTTTTGACTGTTTAGTTTTGGTTGTGAAGTAAAGTTTGTTTAAGTTCATTATTTGCAAGAAGTCATTTTGGCGTATTTCCATGACATGATGGGGATGCAGCTGGGCATCACCTGGGGTCTCCACTGTCAGCCAATAAAAGGACTTGGGATGAGCTACAACCTTGCTACCTCCAGCACTTGTCTCTGCACCCCCCAGAGTGTGACCAAGCATGAAACCCTCCAAGGTGGGCAGATGTTTGTCCTGCTGAGTTTCAGGCATCTTTGGAAACAGTGAGGAAGCCAGGTGTGGAAAGAAGTGACCTGCCAAGGAACAGGCTGTATAATCCCGAGAGCTCCCCTGTTTCTTACGCTTCTTGTCTTCAACAGCTGCTGACAGCACCAGTTCTTCAGCGCTTGCCTCTGGTGTGCTAGTGTACTGGAGAAGCGAGTACCGCGGCCATTTCCCAGACGCAGATAGCTTGTGGATTTGTGATGGTGTAATTCTGGAGAACTTTCACAAGAGGGTGCAGAGAGCCGATTTTTCTACTGGTTGTTTCAGCGGCAGGCGTGTTCCATGGGAGTAGGAATCACGGCAGTGTGTTGCTTTGTAGATATCTGGTTATTTCTCTCCCAGAAAAAGCATGTTGAACACTGCTTTATCACAAAGACTCCTTCCTGCTTTGACTGTGTCTTGGGATCCAGAGGAGCCTAGCTACTTCCACAGGAGGTGTGAGAACAAACATATATATACTGAATGTGCTTGTCTCCTGGTCTCCTTCCAGCACCGTGCAGAGAAGCAGTACCGAGGTGAACCTATGTTTAGCACCCGGGAAATGCTTTGTCAGCTTTCTGGCTGTTTTTCTGAGATGCTTTGGTTTTGGAGAAGGGAGACCTGAAACCAAGAGGACATGTTTTGTTCTGACAGAGGAAGGACAAGGAGGCCTGTGTGTGCAGTTAAACACAATTCTATCACTTTGGGATTGTCTGCAGGCACTGTTCCAAATGTAAATAAAAGTTTTGGAAAGCCTCCTGATGTGAAGTCCCCAAATGCCCTCCCCTGTCCCTGAGACTGGCTGTTGCTTAAGCCACATAAGGAAAACATGCATCCATGGCAGGGAGGGAAGCGGTGACAGCTAGATTACTGCCTGGCTCCCCAAAACACAACTTGAGGATATATTTTTATAGCGAGCTCCTGCCCTTTCCCCACTGCATGCCACACACAGGACTGTCACTTGGACCATCATGCTGGGACAGGACAACCTCCCACCCCTACCATTTGTCTGTGTGCCTTCTGTGCGCAGGGACTCACCTCCACTGACTGCACACGTGCATTTGAACAATAATTGGGTGGAAGCTGATTCAAAGGAAAGGGCTTTGGCCTGGCTGCGCCAAGTGCTAGTAACAGCTGTTGGCTCTGGTAATGAGTGCTAACTGTCCTCCTGCCTGGGTGTCACTGAGTGAGTGGCCATGCTTTCCTGCAGATGGAGCACACAGGTAGGTACGTTGCACTCAGGTGCCCCAAGGTAGGTCATGCGTGAAGTTGAAACACCCACTCCTCTCTGCAGAGGCAGGGAGCAGCACTGAGTGCCAGCAAGAGCCTGGGTGGTGAGGTAGAAACAGCAAATTTAGCAGCAGACAGTAGTTGAGTAGTGAGAAGCAGATCTGCGAGGCCTGAGTAGTCACCCAAAACTACAACTACAAACTAAGTGGGGAATCTCAAAACACACTGCTTCTGAGGACACCTCAGTTTCTTCCGTCTTGGCCAAAACCAGCCTCTCCTCTTTAGAGCAACAGTCACAACAGGGGCACAACTTCAGAAAGCACTGACGCCACCAGGCAACATCATAAATCACTCCCGATTTCCAGGCTGCAGGTCAACAGAGTTTCCATACTCTTAATTCCTTCCCAAAATATCTCCAGCTCATAGCAGGTGCCTTCGCCAAACCAGCGCTTCCTCAGTCACCATCAGCCGCACAGTGGGTAAAAGAACTGAAACCACCATGCTCCATGGTGACAGATCTCATTTCCCAGATGAGCATCAAAGCTTGCTGGAAAAAAGGAGGAGAGAAGACTTCCAGGTTAAAATGCAGAATGATGGATTTCATAAGCACTGTATTTCAGGTAAGAGGGAAGTAGGAGAAGAAGAGAAGATCTGGCAATAGCAAAATATTTAAAAAAAAAATTAAGCTGTGGATACTAGTTAACTGTACAGAGTCAAAATTGATTCTATTTTCAGTACAAAATGTCTCATCCATCTAAAATTAATCTTCTTATAAAATATGTCTTAAAAACAGTGCTGATGCTAGGGTGGTATGCTCCAGATAGATCCACAGTAACATTTCAGAATATCAGGATCTCAGGGAACAGTTTCTGCACGCCTGTGCTTTTCTCTTGGTTGCACAGCAGAGGGAAGCATGTGTCCCATGATGTGATGATCATGCCCTTTCCTCATCTTTGAGAAACCACTGTTAAAGCAGAAAAGAGATCTGTTTGTTAAGGACAGAACATTCTTCCACTGTATCACTCAGAGCCCCTGAAAATGGGGGGCAAAATCAAATATCTATGTCTTTTATGCATAGGTACCTAGAAGATAAAATCAGCTATCAGCAGGTATCACTAATGTGATGCAAGAGGAGCAATCCTTGAGGCAGTTTTCCATTCCTCATACTGCAAGAAAAAATTCTGCTCAAAGTGCAAAATAATATAAAAGTTTAGGAAAATTATTTTTGATAGCAAAATGGAAGCTCCATCTTCTTAGTTTTATATATTAGTCATGACATCAGTTGAGACAGGTACAGTGAGGTAATCCTTATTTCTAACCACAGGGTTGAAAGCTTTCCCGAGCTGTCAGGAGAATTAGAATTAAAATGACAGAACTAGGATAAAGAAGGGCTTTTCTGAGCAGATTTTTTTTCATGTCTAAAAGTATTCCCATCCAAAATCACCAATAGGAGTTAAAGCATGAAGAAATCATGCTGAAAAGTACACTGAAAATATGGTGAAATAGACTTACCCCAGTGTAAACAAGGAAAATTATTCATTTCCCTTTGATGTTAGCCTTTATGTATTTAGATTATAGAACTTTACAGTACCTATAACAGCATTTTCAAAGGAAAAAAGTATTCCATCTGAAAATGCCTGAGCAAGACCCTTCAACAATTTCAAATTCCGATTACTAGCTGTAAACTGAAAGTGTATTAAAGACAACTCCTTCTTACAAAAAATTTAGTCTCAGTTAGTCAAGAATGACCATTGAATGCCTAAAGTCAAAGACTAGAATCCACCCCCAAATTCCTGATTTCTTACATGAAATAATCTCTCATTAATCTGCAATGACAAAAATTGCAATAGTGCAATCCAATTTTAGATGCATTGATCATATTGTTTTATCATTGGCCTTTATGGTTCTACTCCTGGCTCCACTGACAGACCATCTACCCCCTTGGTCCAAGATTTGGGTGGATGTCATGAGCTCAGAGCTCAGCCCAAAGACTCTTAGTCCCAGTTCCAGCTGGAATAAACAGCTCTGAGGCAGCTGTGAGTCTGTGATACCTGAGGCCGTGAGGCTCCCCAACCTGCAAGGCCTGCAGGGACGGTCAGTCCAACACAGCACATGGAAAGCACCTGGCCCTGGAGCTCAGTGCCAGCAGGGGACCAGCATCACGCCTTGGGCTATGTGGGGGCTGGACAGCAGCGGTGGGGGGGACAAAGGCAGCTCCTGGCAAAGGGGATATTCTGCTCCAAGCTCATAGACACAAAGATCCACAGCTGTGTGACGAAAAGAGACTCGACTGCAGAGTTCAAATTTAACAGTTTATTTGAACAGTATGTGCAAGGTCCGATACGTCACTATTGCAGGTTTATGGATACAATGGAAAAATACCCTATTGCAATCTAAAAAGCAGGACTATGCTATTACAACCTACAAGAGATTCATGAAATGTACTACTGCAACTGCAGCAAAGTCACATAATACACTACTACAACCTACAAACAATTCTTGTTAACCTGCAGATCACTCACAAGACTCACTAGTACCCCCCACAGGCAATTCACAACAACTTGTAAACAGTCACAAATTCACTATCATAATTCATGGGCAACTCATGAAATACATCATTGCAATTCATGATTCAAATACTACAAACTTAAAGCATAGCAAACATTCACTTATCTCTCTAGGCAAGGGTTCTCAACAAGTTACC
>NW_010170511.1:0-23019 GCF_000695765.1 Mesitornis unicolor | reverse complement strand
TCCCTTCCAACCCAAACCGTTCTATGATTCTCTCCTGCTCGAGACTTGCATGCATGTGCTGACAGAGAGCACAGTAGCAAGAAAAAGAACAGTTTATCTTGTGCCGCAATGTGCTGCTTTACTTTCCCTTTGAGAGTCTATCTGAAGGTGCAGAAAAGGCAGGCTGAAGGTATAAAGGGGTTTCCACAAGAGTCCCTGCTCCGTGGTGAGATCACATCTCCCTCTGTCCTTGCCTAACTTTCTATGTGGCAAGAAGTGGTCACACGTGGCATTTAAAGGGCTAACCTTGGCTCTGTGCTTAAAACCTTTGATAACTTTCTAGGAAATGTGATCTCCTATCCTGTATTCTGCTTGTGCTGCTGTCTTTAATGCAACCACCTAGCCTTGAACACTGTGGTGGCTGACTCTGCCACCTACTACAGTGGTCAGAACTGGTGCACCCCTGTGGTTGCAAGCATGGATTGTATCACTTTATTTTGGGGCTGTAAGTTCTCACATCGTTACCACAATTTCCGCATAGCACCAGCTTCAGGAAAGGGCCCTGGTTACTGGTATGGCTGGCTAGATAATGAAGTGTCAGTATGATCCCTCTTGAGATGCCTCACTTGTCATCTAAGATGGGCATTTTTTTTTTTCCCCAGCCTACACTAGCCATTTGGGAGGAATTGCATCACTGGCTGAGTACATGACAGCAGTCTTTGAGCTTCCTAAATCAGGCTTGCTAGTTGTGCTGGGGTCTTGGGCTGTCCAGAGTGCAAGTGTGCCTCAGTGGCATTTCAACAAGACCTCTAGCCTGAGGTCCTTTCTCCAATAGTAACAAAGGCCACCCAATCACTTGACTTTCTAGGTGTAGTGTGAGATACCCCTGGCACCTCAGTACATCTCCCTTTCAGCTGCCATGCCCCCAAACTAAAGGATGTGTTTCAACAACTGTGCTTAATAAGTCCCAGCAGACACTCCCCTGCTTCCACCCAGATGTTTCCAGTCCTCCTTTGACCCTCATTTGTACGCTGATTTCTACAGTGCCCGATAGCTCCTCACGCTGCCCGAAGTGCTTCCTCAGCTCTGCCTGACTAATTGAATTGCTTGCTCCCCAGTGCTGGCATGATGAAAAATAATTGCTCCAGTTCACCTTCTCGGTGCCACTGGTGGTCCTATAGACCTAAGCTATGTTTACCTCCCTTCCACCTTGTTGTTTACATCTGCTGCTTGAGCTTGTTTTTACAGGCATGATTGCAGCACAAACCCCTTCCTCTCTATGTTTAACCCCTCCTGCTCCTCTCCCATTGCAGCTGGAACATCAGCTACAGTCTCTGAACTCAGAGCAGCTGGAGACACGTGTGCAGAACAAAAGGCTCCAGCACCTGAATGAAAACTTGCTGGAAGAGCTGGAGAAAAGCAAATGGGAGCTGGAGGCGGTGAAGGGTCAATTACAGAAGCTCCAGAAAGAGACCCAGCTTGAGCAAGAGCAGAAAAACAGGTGGGAATGGGCAGGGAAGGGAGGTGTCAGGACAGGGACACAGGTAAAGAAGGAAGGGTGGACAAGTAGTTAAAGAATAAGGATCTCTAATTCGAAGCCTTTGTCTCATCAGAGGACTGCCTGTCTCTTCTTGAGGAAAAGAAGTAACATCCCAGTGGCCTTCTGGGCCTAAATGGGGAGTGATACTGCTGCCTCCCACCTGCCTTTAGTGGGAAAGGAATATGTTCATTGATATTTGGCTATAAAAGCACTGTAAAAAATACAGATGTTCCTCAGCCTGTAGAAGGCTTCTTCTCTATGTTCCTACAGATCCTCTTCTAATCACTTATGTTCCTGTTTCTGGGCTTAATCTAATAATACTTAGCTGAAACATGGGGTTGTTTCAGAACCAGATGGCAGTGAGCATCCTTCCCATCTCTAGCAGCTGAGGAAACTGAAGTGTGAAAGGAGAAAATGGGTTGCCTGCCTTCACATTGGAAGAGAGAGGATAGCTGGGGTAGAATACCATGAGCGTCCCTGAGAAAGGGATCTTTGTAATTCCTCTGCCATTAACTTATTTCCCATTTAAAATCCCCGTTTCCCAGGGATGTGTTTAGAGTCTCCAAGAACATGCAGAAAGAGAAACAAAGCCTCCTTCGGCAGCTGGAGCTCCTCAGGTAAGAACAGAGCTGGGGGGAGATGCTGAGCCCTTGTGCATGGAAGGGGCTGAGGTTTCTCCCACAGAAAGCTATAGGAATGCAATCAAGTAGTTCTCAGATACTGCTTGTTTTTCTAGGTCCAGACAGAGCTGTGCTATCTGGCCAGCTCTGACAGAGTACAGGCTGTGTTATTTCACCAAGTAATCCCTCCACTGGAGGAATTTAGTCTTTCCTGCTGGCTAAGGGGACCATATGAATGAAGCCCTGAGCTGAGACACATGGAAATCCCAGCATGTCTAGCAATAAATAACATCCTTGTCTGTGTCCCAAACTCACTTTTTAACCTAGCTTTCAAATGTTGGTCTTTACTCCATTTTTAATGAGTGCTTCATTGTGTCTCTCCTGTGTCTTTCTTTGGAGCAGAGAGATGAACAAGAAACTTCGAGATGAGCAAGATGCTTTTGAAGCCAAGAAGCTGGTTAGTCTAAGAAAGAAAGTCCTAATACCCAACCACCCTCCTTTCATCTGCTGCTGTTGCTGTCGCCACTCAGGGGCCTGTCACTTCCACGGGGGACAATGACCTGAGCTCACAAGGCCTGGTGTGATGCTTAATACAGACTTCACAGCACAGCTCTGCCTGTGCTAGAGATGAGCTCTGCTGGTCACTGTTGTCAACTGCCCGGGTGTAACCCAAGGCGCATTAGCTTGTGGCTGTCACGCAGCCCTGTGCAAGGCTGCAGTGGGTGCTGTCTGCTGCACATGTGGGGTCTGTGCGTTGTGACAGGCACTGGGCACGTGCAAGGTGGAGAGTGAATCTGGGTGCATCCCTGGAGCTGGGTGGTGAGGAAGACAATGGATTCCCAGATGTGCTGCCAGCTGACTGGGGGTGGAGCGGTATGGGAGGGCTTTGGAATTTCTCTGACCCCTTGAGTTTATAGCAGATGTTTTCAGATGTTCCTCGGGGGCAGCTCCCCATTCCCGTGAACTTTGCTGAGTGGAGGTGCAGGAGTGCACCGTGTGTCATAGGGCTGGTAGAAAGCAGGGCACCTCTGGCATCTGAAACAGTCAACTCCACCTCTGTTGTTTCCCAGTGTCAAAGATAAGTATGAATATGTGATCCATGTTTAATTTTTTTTCATGAAAAAGTCTTTGTGTTCCCAAAAGTCACTGGCAAAGCTGCTCTGTGCTCTTCTTGGACCCATCCCTGCCACCATGTATCTTTGCCTGCTTGAAAATCCCACCATGCCCCACTTGAAAATCTGGAAGTAGCTGTCTTGCAGTGAAGACAGGCAGTGGTAGGCTGTGAGAGACCTTCTGGCTGGTGCGCAAAGGAACGTGGAAGGAAGCGCAGGGACTGTGTCCAGGTAGGGGACAAGATGCCTTCCTGGGAGAGAGGCTGGAGTTCTTCTCTAAGTGGAGCAGCAGCTGTGTAAAATAACTTCAGTAGCTGTTTTGGATGGAGGTGAGGGGTGTGTGTGCTTTTGTGTGTTTCTGAAATCTGAAGGAAGGTTTTTATTTTTCTTTTTAAAGCTGCTAAGTGTGTGTGTGTGTGCACTAGAGCTTCCTGCTCCCTCTTGGAGAAGTACTAAACACCGTCACTCTGTAGCAGAGTCCAGTGCAAGCAGGCAAAGAAAATGGTTTGTTCTCCTCTTCCCGTGTGTAGTGCTTCATCAGCTGCTGGGTTCCTGTGCGTGGGGCGGGTGGATGCAGCTCTCTGTGTGCAAAGCTTGTCCGCTTCTCCTCTGTTCTCTCCTTTTCCCCTGCTGGGACCTGCTCAGGGCTGCTCTGAAACACGGCAGTTGCAGGTGGACCTAAGAGAGAGCCTAGCAAAGAGAGTCATAGCAGAAGGGAGCTGCTTTCTCCCTTCTCCCTGTGCTGGCAGTAGGGATGGGGCAGCAGGGTGAACTCCTCCTACCATCATTGCTCATCTGGCAAGCCTGTGTCGTGCAAGGCAGATGAACCCTGTACTGGAGTAAGATTTTTTCCTTTGTCAGGAGCATCTTGTTGGCCACTCTTGTTTCAGTCCACAGGAAAGCAGGGCTCTAAGGGATTGCAGAGATGCTTCTATTGTCGTACACCTGCAAAAGATCTGCTGTCCATCCTGTCCCACTGTAAGGGGGAGAGAAAACAGCAATAATTCCCGGCAGCAGCAAGGAGGAGACTCCAGCCTTCCGATGGGGATCTCTAGAGTGTGACACACTCTCTGGCAGAGTGTATCAATGCTTTTACAGGCTAAAAAGAAACCCAAGGCCTTAATACCCTCTCTTAGTGCTGGGAAGAGTTGTGTTATTTCTGTGAAATGAAGGTGTGATGAAGAGTGATTCTTTCATAGCAAAGATTCTGAGGTGGTTGGAAGGAGCTGTACACAGCTGATAGCAACCCAGCCGCTGCTCCTTTGCACTTCTTGTGCCCAGCTTAATACCTTGCACATGATAAGAGTTTCTGCCCTTGTCAGGGTGGGCAGACCCTGGCCCCATGGCACTATGGGGTGCTGTTTTGCTCCAGTGGCTAAGTCACAGATAGCAACGTGTGCCTATTTCTGCCAGTGTGCAAACCACTGCTGCATGCTTTTAAGACCCAGGGGTTGTAGGTTCAGTTTCACAGTCATGACCCATCTGGATGGAGTCAAGTTATGCTTTTATACTGTATGTTGACAGAGCAAATTTCATGTCTGCTTTTCACAAAGAGCATTTCGGAACTTTGACCACATTGTACACATATTTGTATTTCACTGATAAACCAGAATTTTTTCATCCAAAGTGCTTGTGTGTGCTGTTGTTGTGGAATCCTTGCCATGGTGTGGTGTACAGTTGTCGTGTCACATCTGTTGTTTTACCATCCTGGTGAAGAGCCAAATATTACACAGGCAGGCCAATAAAGCATGGCAGAACCAACGGCAAAACGTGCTCTATTGTTTCTCCTTTCTTATCCAGGTATGTACTCCACAGGCTGCTTCCACTCCAGGTACAGTGGTGCCATAGCAGAGTGCCTGGAAGCCTCTTTGCTCCATCGGTGACTTGAAGCTTGTGACCCAGCTGCAGTGCGCTGTAAAATGATTTCCTTGTTTCTGTGTGTCTAGAGAGTGCTCTTGAGTGAACCTGCTCAAACCCTGAGAACTCCCCCACCGGAGAACCACTGGTTGGCTGAACCACAGCCTGATAGCAGAGTAAGCCAAAGGGTCACTACACACTTTGGGGTCTTTGCCTTGGAAGATACATGTTCCACAGCTGTGAATCTCTCGGTGGTGGATGTTTCTGAGACTGGAGCTTCTCTTGAATACCAGTTTTACATGCAAAAAAATGTTTTGAGTTTTTTTCCCCCCTCAAAGTTCCTATTTGGTTGAAGTCCTCTGTGGAGTCCAGAGTGTCGTCTCCTGTTGGACCGCTTGGTGGTAAAGCTGTCCTGGGAGTTCTGGCCCACAAAGCAACTTCTTAATTTTTTGCCTTTAAAATAAGCCAGGGGTTATTGAAGGAGTAATCTTTGTAGTCCTCCCCTGGGCTGTGGGCAACACGAAGGAAGGCCTGTCTAGAGCTGCCTGTAGGTGTTCTGTCTGTTCAAAACTGCTGCCAGAGGTACATTTGACAGGCTGCAGACTCTTCTTTCCCCACCTTTAGCCCCAGAAATAACTTGCGAGGACGTGTCCAAAATCTCCAGACTTACAGAACAAGTACATCTCCGTTTCCCCCAGTGCCAAGGTGATGGGCACCTTGCCATGCTGTCTCACTTTGTGTTTTGTGTGTGCAGCCAGAGTTAGCCAGTCCAGGGGTGAGAGGGGCTAGACTTTAGCATGGCATTTGGCAGGGAGCGGGGCTGAAAGGTCAATCCTTCCTCTGCAACAGCTCTTCCTGTGTGATCTTGGGTAAGTTGCTCATCTTTGTTGGGGATGACAAAGCTGCTGTATGGGGGAAAGAGGGTTGCAAGAGGACTTGTCCTGCTTTCCCTTTCTCTGGGGAGCTGGCAAACACTGGCTGTAGGAAGTGTGTAATTCGAGGTTAGTAGGAGGAAAGCATGGAGAGGGATGTTTGTGTAAGGGAGAGCATGTGTCTCCTTTCCTATGGTGCATGTGTAGCTCTGGGTGAGTACTGGTGAAAGAGGGGAACCAGTGCCTTCCAAGGAAGGGGCAATTGGTCTGTCCCATAAAACATCAGTAAAATAAAAAGGTGGGTGGGGAAAAAGGTTCAGCTGTGAGATGAAGTGGAGAACAAGCCACAGAAATTAAAGCTCTGACTGGCTAGAGGAGGAGTTCAGTTTGGGGCATCACCATTTTTTATGGATTTTGTTGCAAAGGGGAAAGCAGCATCAGTGATGCCTTCTTGCAAGAGTTAAACGAGCTCAACTGAGAAAAGCGAGCCCTGTGCTCACCTCTGTTCAAGCCTGCCAGTGGGGCACTACTGCTGCATGGTGCAGGGCTGCAGTGGCTTCAGCCTTGCCCTCGGAAGCAGCCAGCAGAGGTGGGGAGAGGTTGAACTGGGGCTGGTCAGGTTCCTGGGTTCTAATCACATTCTTCATCCCTTTTTTCAACTTCTAGGTGCCTCAGAGCAAAAAGCACCTGTTGAAGAAAGGGTCAGTGCTAGGCAGTTGCCCGATGGATGACAAGCCAGTCAAACGGTCAGATGGGCATCTGTGTTGTGTTTGTGGTGTCAGTCTGTGCTCGCTGGAGTGCCCTGTCGGTCAAGCTGTGTCCTGTGTCTCGTCTTCTCACCTTGGTGCTGGCTGGTTTTGGGAGTATGGGTTGGGATGCAGCTTGACTGTGGCTGCCTCTTGGCGTCAGGTGATGTTGGGTCAGCATGAAGCTGAGGATGCTGTTAGCTAATTTCCACAGGGGGGTGGACCCCTCGGGGCTGCTTCTACATAGAGCAATGGGTGAGCAAACCTAAACGCCATCAGAAGCTGTGGGATGGGAGTCACAAAGGCTGCCTCTGACTGAGTCAGGCAGCTCTGTTAAAATGACTGGATCATATCACAAGTGTGCCAGTTCTCAGGCAGGAATCCTGTCCAGTGGTGCCTCATGCCAAAGCTCATATCCCTGGGGTGTGGGAGAGGGCAGGAGCTGCACAAGGCTTTTGTGTTCTCTGTCGCAACTGAAAGCCCCAAGGAGAGGACCCAGCTCCAGGTGGGTTCATCCTGCCCATCTCCCTCCACACCCATGCAGATGCTCACCTGGCACACTAGGCCTTCCCTTCAGCCACTTCCCCCCCCCCATTCTACATGGAGACTGTACAGTGACTTCAATACCCATGTACGCCTGCTTGCCTGAACTATGCCGGCATTAAGCATCAGCCCTTGTGAACTAGTTGTGTGACCAGCACACTGGTATTGGCCAAAAGCCTGGCTCCTCCAGGAGGCAGGAGAGGCCAGCCCAGCCCTGACCTGGCCTGGATCTGCCCTGCAACTGCTGGCCCCAAATAGGTTTTAAAGGTGGCATGCTTCCCTGTTTCCTACCAGGTCTCTGCAGAAGGTTCCACCACTTCCCAGTTTCTCCTGGTGCCAACCAGAGACATAAGTCTAGGCTCAGAGTTTCTTCCAGGATCAGCTTACCCTTAATGCTTGCCATTCTGGTAGTGGCATTTAAGAATTGAGCTTCAGGCTCCTGGGCTCATGGACTGATGGAAAACCAGGTGAAGCAGGGCTGATTCTTGAGTCCAGGCTGAGAGGTTGCTTGGATAGGTCTGAGGCAGAGCTCTTTCATGTGTGACTGGCAGACATGCTAACCAATGGGATCAGACAGTCAAGTTCTGTCATCCCCCTCTCCAGCTATTTCTTGCAAAGATCCCGTTGGCTGCTGCTGGCATAAACCCACCAGAAAGGCTTAAGAGGTGAAGTCTGTCAGTGAGAGTGATGTGAGGAGGGGAGAAGTAATTAGCCCTGTCTCTGTTCCAGTGCTGTGTCACACCACATTGCTTGAGAAACATGAACAAAATCCATTACATCTGGAGTCAGGATTCACAAAGTTTGGTGTTTGTCCCTTTTGGCCACCTCCAAAAAGGCTTTTGAGTCTCAACCCTTCATTGCTGCAACTCCTGCCAGGCCTGGGAGATGGAGGCCTTTCCCCTGAGCCTTGGAGGATGTGTCTCTTTTACACTGAGAGAGGTTCCAGCTGGGCTGGCATCTGGGGCAGGTGCAGGGAGGACAACCAGGAATGTGAGCTCCCTTTCATGGAAGAAGTGTAGGCATGGCAGCAGCTGAATTTTGCAGCCCTGTGAGCTCTACTCGCAGGATTGGAAGAGGAGAGTTCTTGCCTTGATTCCTGCACTAGTAGCAAGAGAAAATTGTTTGGCGAGAGGTGGGATGTGCTGCCTCTGAAGAGGTTGACTGTAGTAAGCCTCTGGTCTCTAATTTGCTTCCAAATGCAATCAGGTGGTCGAGGAAGGCAATGGATATACCTGTGGTGGACAAAGCCCTTTCAGTTTCAAGCCTTCTCACTCCCTTCATCTAGTTCTTTTATCATGGAAAGCCAAGGCAGAGCTAAGAGGCTGCCTTGCTCCTCAGCGATGATTCCAGTAGTTTAAATTGGTTATTCCAGTTGTTCTTCTGAAGACTCTTCCTCCACCCACCATGTCAGCTCTACCCCCAGTGAACATCAGCCTACTCTTGTGTAGGCACAGTCAGTGCAATCCGTATTCCCAACTACCACAGCTTGGGCAGGGGTTCTCAGGATTTCTTGCGTGCTTGCTTGGAAGCTTTATAAAAAACTCTCTTTCGGGTCCTGGCTCCCTTACCTCAGGCCAGGCGTGGATGCAGGCCAGAGCAGAGCCAACACCAGGCAAAGTGACCCTGAAGTGAGCACGCTCGCTGCAGTTTGCACACATGTGGCACGTTCCTGCTGCCTGAACTCAGTAAAGCTCTGCTGCAGCAGTGTGTGGAAATGCTATGGGCTGGTTTCCTGGAGCCCGGCTGTGCCTTCAGCACAGGGCAGCACCAGGCCTGCACACGGCGTGTGGCCTCCCAAGGACGCGCAGCCAGTGCTCACCCTGCTGCCTGCAGTCAAAACCCTTTTCACTAACCTCGAAACCTTGGTTACTTCTTTTTCTGTGGTATTTGGTAACAAAAATAGATGGGGGTTGTTTCTTTAATAAAAAAATAAAAGTTTTTCCTGCTGCCCCCTTTGTATATTTTGCCTCATTTTTCAGTACTGGGGGAAACGGAAGGCAAAAGAACTTGAAAAATCTGGAAGGTGGGAATTTTTATTAAAATCAGTGAAATACATGTCAGCACATATGAGTATAGCATAGCTCAGGGGAGCTGTCTCTCTTTAGGGGTGCAGCTGATGCCTTACAGGGAGTATGGGGAGCGTATGTATGAATTAGAGTTTCTGCAAGCATTGAATATGCACTAATTGGATCACGTTGGCTGTTCTGGAAATTTGCAACCTCCTTTTCCTCCCCTCCTGTCCCCTCCCCGATCTGTGGTACCTGTGGGCTTTAATACAGACAACTGGCCTCAGCAGACCTTCCCATCACCTTCCTGGTGGATGTGGCAGTGGAAGAACCCAGCAGAAAGAACTGTAAATACTTCCCAGGCAACAGGACATGGCTGGAGACAGGAGAAGGAGGCAGCACAAACTTCAGAGAGAAGAGCAGAGACAAGGAGAGATGGTCCTTGGCAGCAGACACTGAGCGGTTGAAGAGGACTTTGAAGGGCGATGCTGACTGTAGACAGAATGGTGCTCTGCTGCCCCCTAGAGGACAGTGTGTTGGCACCGAAACCAGGGTAAGCCTAATTGCGTCGAGTTCTTCCTCAAGCACCTGCTACCAGGGGCTTGAGTGTTTCTGACTCTCTTCCCCTTTAACTCCAGCTCTATAGGTTTATAGTGCAGGGGTCCAATGTCTAAATCAAAGCACAGTCTGTAGCTGGGCTTTTCAAAGCTGCATCCCTTTCTTCCCTTGTAGCTTCAGGCACTGGAACCAGCCACCTGTTCCCCAGACCGCATCTTTAAAGTGGTCTTTGTAGGGAACTCTGGCGTTGGGAAGAGTTCCTTCATCCACCGCTTCTGCTATGACAGATTCTTGGCTGAGCTCAATGCAACCATCGGTAAGTAATAGGGTTCCTGACTCATCTGGCTAAGAAGGGTGGCAAAGTCAGGCTGCACATATGTTTTTTGCCCATATTTCAGCCCAAGTAAAGTTAAAGATGATCCCTTGTCCAATTTTGAATCAGTATTGCAGTTTCCCTGGAACAAATTGTGTTGATCTTGGCCACTGGGCTTGCAATGGCAAGCTGCTCTCTCCCCATTCTGTCTTATGATCATTGTTACTTTTCTAACAGGTGTCGATTACCAGGTCAGGAGTCTGATGGTGGATAATACACAGGTTGCCCTACAGCTGTGGGATACAGCTGGACAGGAAAGGTAAGCAATTTCTGTGAGGATGCCCCACTGCCAGGCTCTCTGTAGGAGACAGGAGAAGAGTGAAAGAGTTCGTCCCGCTGGTTTCTGTCTCTGGGAAATTGTTAGCCTCAGAAGGACTAGAGGTTGCAGCAGCCATTCCAGCACTGAACCTGCAGTAAAGGTCTGCTCTGGAGATTTCTAGAAGCTGTGGCTGTGAAGTGGAGCCCAGGGAGACAGCTCTGAGGACTGATGGGAAAGTATTTTTCCATAAGTGTGACCTACATGGTTATGGCTTCAGATAATCTACCCATAAATCACTGTACACTGTGGGGTTCAAAGCTCCTCTAGTCCTCAAAGCTCTCCTGCACCAGCCTGCTTCTGAGAAAAGCTGCATGACAGGGCTGCAGATTAGGATAGAAATTAAGGCTCTGGATACACATCCTGTTCTCAGATTCAGTTGTGCTACTGCTGTTCACAGCTGCTCACACCACTTTTTATTCAGAGGGTGGGAAGGAGTGTGTGAACCTCTCCAGATCAGATTCAGAAAAAGCCAGCTGAATTAGCTTGACCTGATGGACTCTGTCAGGGAGGTTATTGGCCCCTTTCACTGTCCCTTCTGCTGTTAGACTCGTGACAGTGATGATCCTCTGTAGAGCGACACTGTAGCTTTTTGTGACAGTGAATACAGGTTCCCTCTTGGAAGGCCTCTAGTTTCAAAAGCATGGGCCACCACTAGATGCTATCAGCACTCTTGGTGAGGATCAGAGTAGTAGAGGACACACTTGACCCTCCTTTGCTAGTAGACACATAGGCCCACCACTACCTTCACATAAATTAGATTTTACTTAGGATGCACTTTGAAGCTGAAGATGAAAAGCTATTTCAAAGGGGCTGTTAACCTCCCCAAATAAGTACTGGCTATTTTGGGCTAAATATGTTATGAGGGCAGGCCTTCAGGAGGCAGCTGAGGTCATGGGAATGTTCTAATCCTGAGCTGTGCCAACAGAGTAATGATGCTGTCTTCCTCAGTCAGCTAGATGATGGTGGGAACGTACTAAGTAAGAGTATCTATGGAAAAGCAAACTATTTCTTCCAAAATCAAGCTTTATGCTGAAGAAATAATGATTTTTGAGGAGATTCCTGTGGTTATTTCAGTTGAAGCTGAGCAGTAAGGGGAGTTGTTATGACATGAAGTGTGACATTTTACTGAGGCCAGACTGCGTCAGAGGCTGAATTCAAGATATTGTCTCTGCAGAAGGACCTTTAGGGTAGGCCCCTGCAGCATTAGCAGGTCTTAGACATGTACTTGCAAGAGAGAACTTAGCTCAAGGCTGATACTGAATAGGAGGCCTGCGAAGAAGCTAAAATTTTTCTTACTTCTAGAGGAATATCAGTAACTTCTGTGTCCAACTGTGAATATCCTATGGAAGAGATAGAGTAACCTCTTGGTGACCTGAGACCAGTGCACTCTACATGTGATGTCTCTTCTGGAGCACCTAGCCTGCCCTGTCGTTCCAGAGGTGTACCTTAACTGCCAGAGAGAGTCTGCGCTTTCTTGGTTGGGTAGTTGCCAGAATGTCATGCCCTCATTGTAGTGAGAAAGAACAAGCTTCGTGCAATCATCTGAACAGTTCAGGAGGGTCACTACCTGCTGTAGGCTTTCTTGGCTCTTAATATAATAGGAGAGGTTGTTATTTGGTATAGAGCTGAAATGCACAGCTCTGCAGTGAGATTTCAGTACCTGTGTAACATCAGTTCCATCAGTTTGCAATCAATGTGGTTATATCATGGCCCCACCACAAACTTCTTACAGAATTTAAAGGTTGGGGGGGGGGGTTGTTTGTTAATTATTTATTCCCAAAATACAAGTCTGTGGTTCTAACTGGTACCCACAGGACAAAGATGTCTGGGAAATTTTCTCCTGGAAACTGTCTAACTGCTAGTTTTATGTATGATGGCATTGCTTTATAAAACTGGAAACAGACTGTACTGATCCCGAGATCTTAATTGCTGTTTTGGCAGTAGTGGGGCAGACATTACGCACGCCCAGTTTGTACTGTGGTACAGCCAGGTCTGCAGATTCTTCCAGACTCTAGAGAAAGGTCATGGTTTTTTGCATCCATTTCCCCTTCCTTTTCCTATCCCACGTAAACAGATTCTTCCGTTTCTTTCCTCCTGACCTGCAAAGGTCTTCCTTCCTGCATTTGGAACCATGCATTTGGAAAGACTCCTGCTTAACCGTGTCTGCCTGGCCTGCCCCAGAGGTGCAATGATCTGACCTGTCTGTCACCAGCCTGTACACAGCAGCCCCAGGGGACACATCTCACGCACAGGCACTGCCAGGCCTTGCAGAGAGCCTGTACTGAAAGACAGCCATGGTTCTGAGAGTGCCTTTGGTTTCATTTGGGCTTAGGTTTCGGAGCATTACCAAGCAGTATTTCCGGAAGGCAGACGGGATTCTGGTAATGTACGACATTACAGCAGAGTGCTCCTTCACGGCGGTGCGGAACTGGATGAGCAGCGTCCAGGTGAGAGCAGGGCCTCGGCTTCCTAATGCTGGTGCTGCTGCTGCTGCTTTGCTCCAGACCAGCTCTGGCAGTCTGTCTGGGAACAACGTTCTCCAGTGCCCCAGGAGGTCCTACAGACCATGCGAACATAACTGTCAAAGCAGATGCTATGGGTATGGTCTGTTTGGGACCAGGGAATTCTTGTTGAAGATACATCAACGCCTGTGGTAGCCCACTGAATAGAGGGAGGCATGTTTCTATGGCAGAAGGTGGTGAGACTTGCCAAAACAGTAGTGTGTGTTTGTACGCAGCCTATGTGCATTGGCAACATCTCCTAAACTTGGTCACATCGCACCTGTGCTCACGCAAGGAGATCTCCTGGTGTCAGCCTATGTACAGGAAAGGAAGATGACCCTGCTGCATTTAGGCTTAGACCTGCAGCATGCATGCACAGTGCTTTGCATGATCACATCCTGATTCTGCTTTGAGATTTCTAGATGAGACTGAAATACTACTAATAGCTATTGTTTCCTCATTTGCTTGAACTTTAATGTTGTTTGGTATTTTTTGGGGGTTTTTTGGGGGTTTTTTTAATAGGATCATAGAATGGTTTGGGTTGGAAGGGACCTTAAAGCTCATCCAGTCCACCCCCTGCCATGGGCAGGGACACCTCCCACCAGCCCAGGCTGCCCAAAGCCCTGTCCAACCTGGCCTTGAACACTGCCAGGGAGGGAGCACCCACAGCTTCCCTGGGCAACCTGGGCCAGTGTCCCGACCCCCTCACAGGAAAGAATTTCTTCCTAATATCTGGTCTAAATCTCCCCTCTTCCAGTTTAAAACCATTCCCCCTCATTCTATCGCTACCTGCCCTTGTAAAAAGTCCCTCCCCAGCTTTCCTGTAGGACCCCTTCAGGAACTGGAAGGCTGCAATAAGGTCTCCCCAGAGCCTTCTCTTCTCCAGGCTGAACAGCCCCAACTCTCTCAGTCTGTCCCCATAGGGGAGGTGCTCCAGCCTCTGATCATCTTCATGGCCTCCTCTGGGCCCGCTCCAACAGCTCCATGTCCTTTTTGTGTTGGGGGCCCCAGAAGTGTACACAGCACTGCAGGTGGGGTCTCACCAGAGCAGAGCAGAGGGGCAGAATCACCTCCCTTGCCCTGCTGGCCACACTTCTTGTGATGCAGCCCAGGATGCTGTTGGCCTTGTGGGCTGTGAGCGCGCATTGCTGGCTCATGTTGGGTTTTCCATCAACCAACACTCCCAAGTCCTTCTCCTCAGGACTGCCCTTGAGCCATTCTCTGCCCAGCCTGTACTGGTGCTTGGGATTGCCCTGCCCAGGTACAAGACCTTGCCCTTGGCCTTGTTGAACTTCATGAGGTTGGCATGGGCCCACCTCTCCAGCCTGTTCAGGTCCCTCTGGATGCCATCCCTTCCTTCCAGCGTGTCAACTGCACCACCCAGCTTGGTGTCATCTGGAAACTGGCTGAGGGTGCACTCGATCCCACTGTCCATGTTGCTGACAAAGATGTTCAACAGCACTGGTCCCAGTACTGATCCCTGGAGAAAACCACGCATCACTGCTCTCCATTTGGACATTGAGCCGTTGACTGCAACTCTCTGAGTGTGACCATCCAGCCAATTCCTTATCCAGCGAGTGGTCTGTCCATCAAACCCATGTTTGTCTAATTTAGTGGACCAATTTTCCAATTTAGTGTTTTTTTTATTTGGTGACTGTGTATTAATACTCTAGTCTGCCTTTCTGCTTTTTATGTCCAAACTCTTAGTAAAAGCATTCACCTGTGGCTTATATCTCGCTAGCAGAGACAAAAATACCCATCTACGTCATTTAAATAAGTTGTGTGTAGATGACTCAATGCTGCAGGGAAGTTGGCAAGGGTTGTTTTGTTTTGATTGTGCCAAGTCTCAAAAAGCAAGATATAAGTGAAATGAATTAGCATAGGTCGGAGGTTTCTAATATTATTAACTTCCAGAGGCCTGTTGGGGCAAAAAGAAACCCGAACAACTTGGCTATTTCTTCGGACTCTAAAAGATCAAAGGTTAAGATTTTCAAAACTAAACAGCCTCTGAAAATCAGGCTCCTTTCAGGAAGGTTAAACTGAGAATGCAGAAAATCAAAGCACCTGAAATCCGTAACTTTTAATAGTCTCTCTTCTTTTCCTTTTCCCATCTTAGTATTTATCTTGCTTTGAAGCTGTTCAGGTACTGTAAATCATCCAGGGCAGTCAAGTTTGGAAATAACTTGGAGCCCTGTTCTGCAGTCCTTACTCTGGTGATGTTCTAGTGAGCCAGTGCAACTAGAGAGAGTTTTGCCAAAGATAATGCCTCCAGGAACTGCCTAGGAACAACAGTTCCTACAGAGATCCTATATAACAGTTGAAAGGTGCATAGTTTGCTTGGCCATTATCAGCAAGGGATGGCTGAGTTTAGGACAGCACATCTGACAAACAGTACCACACATACACACAAAAATTACTGAACCTAATAAGAAGCTCTGCCTGCACTTAAATTCCAAACAGCCTATTGGGCAAACTGCTTTTATTTAGGCATGCTATTTTGCACAGAGGAACTTATGGCCTGTCTTTCCTCTCTCAGTATCTCAGCTATACATACCAAACAATTGAAATACATTTCCTTCCCCTCTATGCATAGCCTGTTATCGCTGGGACAGTTTGAGGAATGGCCCTTTAATGAGCTAAAGGGCCTGATCCTGCTGCCACTGAAAGTCTTGTTTGCTTGAGCTGGAACAGGATCTGTTCCAAGGTATTTCCCTCCCTTGGTTGAGTCTCTAGGGTGCTTTACTCTGTTTCTTTTTCAGGAAGGTATCGAGGATGGAGCTGTGATCTTTCTGCTTGGAAATAAAATGGATGCTGCACAGGGAGCGACTCGGAATGTGCCCAAGGTGGAGGGGGAAAGGCTGGCGAAGGTGTGACTCTGTGCTCTGCTGCTGGACCTGCTCTGCAGCCTCCCTCCAGCTGTGAGCAGGGCAGCCTGCTTGGCAGGAAGCCCTTCTTGGGAGCCCTTTCCCAGTATGCTACCTTCCCTCTATCCACCCTGCCTCCTGCTTTTCCAATGCAAACATGTACCAACGTTCCTCTAGAACCATGGAGGATGAAGTGGTGGCCAGCATCTGGCAGACAATGGCCTTTGAGGCATGCCCATGTATTTCTCTTGAGTCTTGATGCCTTCTTACAGTGTTGCTCAGTCTTTCTGAGGGGAGCATGCATGGCCGTTTTCCCATTTAAGGACTCCCCTAATGCATGCTTTGCAAAATCATCCTGCCTCCTTCCTCACTCCCTGCATGTGCATGCCCCCTGGTACCCTGGCCCCTGGGTCGGGGGAGGTCAGGTTTCTGAGATATTCCCCATCTTCTGGACTCTGCAACAAAGGTAAGGGAATCCAAACAGCCTGGGCAGGTGTTTTCCCAAATAACTTCCCCAGTGATCCCTTTTGGACACTCTGGCTGGGCCTCCAATGCTCAAAAAGCATCTCCTTTTCCTGGGTTGGTGAGCAGGGTGTGCGCCCCTTCAGGATGGTAACAGCCACCCTCCTGGCCCCAACTGCTCTCAGCAGAGTTCCTGGCGGTGAGGGTGGGCCAGCTGCCAGAGGTGTAGGTGAATGGAGGGGGAGAGCTGGCAGCCAACATGGGTGCTTGCTGTGCTCTCTGGCAGGAATACAAGGCTGTCTTCTACGAGTGCAGTGCGATGAGTGGCTATAACATCATGGAGCCCATGCTGCACATGGCCAGGTCAGTGAACAGGAACGGTCATGTTGGGATACCTCCCCAGCTGCAGGAGTTGGTGCAGGCTCTCCCAGGGAACGGGCAAGAAGAGGGTGTTGTCAGAGACTGACTTTCTGCCACGTCACAAAAAAAGACCTGGAGCAATGTGCTCTTCCCCCTGACTCCAGGTCTTTGTCTTCTGTGCCTGGAGAGCACCGAGTGTAGACTGGATGTTATTGCATGCAAAGCTTCGTCTGGCAGAGCTGGCCATGGAAAGACTGGGAGTTTAATTTGAATATTTAATCACAAAAACCTGGTGTACTATCCCAGATTTTAAGTTGGCATTTTCAGTTTGAAGTCTGCATGCATCTCTAGAGGGTTTTTCTTTCTTATCTTACTAAACATTATACAGAATGTGATATTTTGGTGGTAACATTTTTAAAGGTAGTTAAGACAATTTGTAAGGCTAAAAAGTTTGCTTTAAGTTTTTTAGTTTTAAAAAAAACAACTAGTTTTGAAAAAAAAGTCTTTCAAATCTTGCAGGAAAAGGATCCTTTTGTTTTGCTTTATTTTATTTTATGCCTTCACCTCCTGCTGCGTGATTTCTGTTAAATTCATGGCAGGGCTTAGCTGATCATGAACTGATTATTTACTTACTAGACAGGTAAATCACATCTCCCATAGCATGTGCCTTCAGTGTGCTCTACTGCCATGCTGCTGACCAAGATGGCCCAGCCTGGTGAAGCAAACAGCCCAGGATTCTGCCATCAGTATGGGAGCTTGAGAATAAGACACAGCACTCACACCTCAGTCTAGTGCTCTGACTACTAAGCCATGCTGTCCCCTCTTGTATGTGTCGAGTTTCTTTCCCTGTTCCCTGGAAATTCATGCTCATTTTCTGTGTGTGGTTTATCTAGCCCAACTTCTACAGAAGTCTGGTCTTTGGGCCAGTCACTTTTTACAATCCTAAATGTCCCTGACTGATGGGGAGCAAAGGGTGGAGCCAAATGCCTTGGGGAGAAGATCTCAGTAACTGGGTTGTGTTCTTGATCTATGCTGCTTGTTCCAGGTTGCTGGCAGCGCAAGAAGACAGGCAGAGGGAGAATGCCCTGCACCTGGAAAATGTCAGCAGGAAGAAAGCGTGCTGCACGTAAGGCAGTGTGCCAGAAGAGATGTGCCAACACTGTTTCATGAAGCTGGGCTTCTATTTGAGCAAGCCAAATCTGATGGTATCAGCTCTGCAGAGACTTGGGGAAGTGGCAGCTTTTCCCCATTTGGGAATTTCAAGGCACTAAATCAGGCCAAAATGTGCATATGATCTGCACGGTTCCATTTCCCAACTCAGCCCTGGTCTCTGGAGGCCTCTGCTTCTTTGGGGGAATTTGGCGGGTCCTGGCTAATAGCACAGACTGGGCCTTCTGTATGGAGAGGTTGCTTCCCTGTAGAAGGATGAAGTCTTGTTTTCTTCTGTCAAAGTGGCAGAGAGTGGAGGACACAGTGTGTGCTGTGTTAAATAGAATTTTAGTGTAGGAGATAAAGAAATTATTTTAAATTTGGGCTAGATCTAGGTAGTGCTCCATCCATCTCAAAGAGCAGCATCTCCTCTTGGTTCTTTGACAGCAGAGCCTAGCTGAAACCCTGCTGTGGTAAGCGGGAGAAAAGCTTCATCAGTTCCTGTAAGATCTGTATCAGGCCCCGTATTTACTGTGAAATTTGGTTTGATTTGCCAGTATTGTAGTTAACTGATGGATATGTAGTTAACTTATGTGGATATGGTATGAATTGATAAAATTAGTCATCCTGATGGCTTTCTTCACTTTGTTACCCTAATGTACCTTGTCACTCTCCCTCTGTTACTGTTTACAGAACACAGAGCAGTTGCCCTGGGACACACAGTGCCATATATAGCCTGTTGTAAGGCTGAATGCTGCCCATTTCCGCCCATTCTCTTACCCTTTCCTAAAGAATCTCTAGCAACTAGGAACTGACTTACCTGCAGTACTGAAAAATCCCACCCTGCTGGCTTGATCGCAGTCTTTCAGATGTACCTGGGCTGGAAGCACAAGGCAGCTGCCTGTATGAAGTGTACTTAGCGGAGCTTTTCTCTTGCGGTGACCTTGTACAACAACCTCGCTTTCCTGGTGAAGAGCCTTAGAAAGAGCAGGACTGAACCTGTTCCTGTTGGGAAGGAGCCTTCTTATCACTAAGGTGTGGGGCAAAGCAGAGTGAGGGGAGGTGCAAGCTGAAGTAGGAACTGGCCCCAAAAGCGTGTCTCAGCATAGCTGGCACTGTGGCATGAAGCCCCCGGTGTTCCCTGGGGTGTGATGCTTTCTGTTTCGTAGCTCAGTTTCTCTTAAAGCCTTGTTGGACTAAGTGAGCCTTTTTGGTAACGCCCTGTTGCCTCTCTTCCTCAAGCCTGTTTCTTTATGTGACTGACATTTTAGGTGCAAGATGTGATACTGCAACTGTAAAGCAGTCCCCCCAACCTTGCAGGATAGGGAAGGCCTATATTTATCTACTCTTTCCTTTCTTGGGATAAGGCAATTACTCTAAATGTCTGTTTATTGCACAAATTTCTCTGGGACTATCCCGCACAGGAAAAGTGCTCTGAGTCACCCACAGCCCACCAGTGCTACAAAGAATTTCCATGGTTCCTCCCGGTGCTCTTTACTCCTGAGAGGCAAGAGGAAGTTTTTCTCCGGAAGAGCAGGATTCCTGACTAAAAAGAATAACTAAAAGTAGTAAGCTCCTGCTCAGTCCTTACCATTAGCTGGCTATGGGTCACACTGTGTTTAACTGCAGGAACACCTTCCCCAGACTGGGAATCAGAAAGAAGAGGTTCAGAAGGAGCCAGGGCTGCTGGTGTGGAGTCTAGAATAACACCAGCAGTGCCACCAGCAGAACTGCTTGTGTTTGCAAGAAACCATGTTTGGAAAGGGAAACCCTCTCTAAATTCAGAAGGCACTGGTAATCCTAACGCAGACATGGCTTTTTGGCTTTCCAGCCAATGTGGGTGTGAAGGACCACAGACATTATCACCTGCTAAATAGGTCAAACCCACAACCCAAGCTGGGGAAGCTGCTGTCAATGATTTCTCTGCGTCATGCTCCAGTTGCAGGTTAACAAGGAGTGGCACTGACCGGTAACTGACATCCTTGGTCAGGGCACATCAGTAAGGCTTACATGTGCTTACCTGTAGCAGCAGGATTTGGGCAGTTGCTGTAGAAGGAAGAGAGCAGGAGCCAGTCTGCTAACGTAGTCCAAACATGACCTCCCACACTGGGTACAGAGCACATGGGAGACAAAAGCATGAAGTACAACTGACACAAATACAGGCACTTTATCAGTGCTGTCATTTTGCAGCAGCAAGAACTACCACGTGGGTTTTTTCAAGGTACAACCTTAAGCATGTTTTCTTAGTGTTCAGGTGGAGTACAGGCAATAAAGAAGTGCTGTCTTGCAAATGGTTGTGTTGAGAGTTTTTTTCAGGCGCTACAGGAGATTCAGCCTCCCTTCAGTCACTGACTGTAGGTAGCATCATCTCCCCTTCTTGCTGCTCAGGAAGTGCTGACAAGCCTGTTATCCATGGTGGTACAAATGGGAGGTTAATAGTAAAGAGAGTTGATCAGGAACTGTGTTTTTGGATGCAACGCAGGAGCAATTAATCTCTAGTTTATTTTTTTACCTCTTTCAAGCAGCCAGAGTCCAGCTGATAAGGGAAGGCAGAGCAGGAAGGAGAAAAAGGGGAGATGCTTCTCCAGAGTCTGGGGACAGTGTAATGCTTTCAGAGAGGGCATGTTCTCAGCTTGTACCTATATTTGTAGAACTAAACATTTCATTTAATAAAGTCCCATGCATTCTTTTCACTAGAGAGTTTTGTTGCTTTTAATCCTTGTGCCCTGGCATGGCTCCAGCTGGGTGTTCGTGCGTTACAAAAGTAGTCTCTCTGCAGCTTTGAACAAAGAAATTATTACTCATTTCCCCTGCTATAAGCCCTGCACAGGTAGCTCATTGTAACTTTTTTTTTAGCAGGAACAGTGTGGACTTTTGTTTCAACCATGACAAAGTGGAACAGAGTTTGACAGGTTGTGCTTGGGCAACAGTAAGCACCAGGGTGGGTTTTATTACTGGATGGTCTTTGCTTGTCTCTGTGCACAACATTTAAATGTCCTGGTGGAAGACCCAGACACTTACAGTCTAGTGAGGCATGTTGTTAGTTTTCAAACCCATCTGATACTAGACCAAAACTAGACGAGACTTTCCACAAAATTCCCAATTTTACTACATCCTTCTGTTTTTGTCAGGATCTCTCCTGCATTTGAATGGAAGCCCTGGGAGCAGCCACCCTTTGCAAGTGACTGCTGGAAACGGCAGCATAAATAAAAAGCAAATAAAGAGGATATCCTGAGATGGCAGGAGACGAGGGAGGACACAAAATAGACTCTGCTGGAGGGGTTTATTCCTGCCCATATTGGCTGCAGTCTCTTAGTGGACAGGTGACTTTTTGCACATGATCTGTAAGGCATCTGTGATCATATCACAAAGTAGTTTTGTAGCTTGGGAAGCCTTATCCTGGCACATGCAACTGTGCAGCTGTGTATACAATCAGATCTAGGGGCAAAGGAAAAAAAAACCAGCTGCTCTGATAAGCAGCCATGGTCCCACAAAGCTCTGCACAGAGGCAAAGGGACCCCACTCTGCCTCGTGTTCCACTTCTCTCTTTCATAATATGCTAAGGATAAGCATAACAGGGTTAGCCTTTCAGCATCTCTTTGAAAAGCCAAAACAGGGCTGAAGAGAGAGCATTAAGCCACAGCACTAAGTTTAAAGTTTTTTCCCACAGGACAAATGCAGGAATTGCAAAGGTTTGGGATGTTGTTTTCTTTTTTTGTTCCAGCAGCCTGAACTCCAAGGCACACTTTCCACTTACACACATTTAATCAGTTCCTGACACGGGGATCATGTAGTCTCTCCCACATTATTTTCTGTTCTGTCACCTTCTGTTTGTGTCTTATCATGCTCTTTTTACTTGTTAATTGCTTAGTCCATAAATATATATTGACCAAGTACTTGCGCTCCAAGTATAAATGTATCTCATAGCTCACACTGTGTACCTTTAAATGCTCCATTTGGAAAGCTCCTGCTCAGTGCAACCAGATCCGCACTCCTGCAGTTTAGAGCTTCATTAGCTCTTTGAGCCACTTCCAGTCTGCTCGTTACTTATCTGACTGTTCAAGAGTCACATGGAACTTTCAGTTGGCACAGCTACAATAATCTTGCTCCAGATTCTTCAGGCCTGCAAGGCATGCTTTATATGCCTGTCAAGCCATGTGGTTTAATAATGCCCCGATCCTGCAAACATGCAAGAAACTGCGCACTTCTTCTGAAATTACTAGTCCACAGGAGACTTGACCAGGTAAAATTATTTTTTTCACAGTAAACATGCATCTCCAGTAAATAACATATTACTTCAGTAATAAGCTGAGGAGTGGGAGGTGGGGGGTCTTGTGATACATCTCACCTTTAACTGTCCGAAGCACACGACTGCCACACAGCCAGCAGTTGTGCCTAATCATGCCCATTTTGCTGACCCAAATCTGCCAGGGCAGGAGGTTATGTTCTTTCCTGTTTGCACATGAAGACTCTGGATACAGCAAGAAGGCAGTGGCCTACTGTTGCTGGCTACCCACAGCTCTCCGCCAAGCAGGGCTGGGGCCTGGGGTAGGCTCTGGCATCTCTTGTTGGCCCCTGGCTTTTGCACATGCTCCCTGCAAGAAACTTCTCAATGTGCATGAGCTGGTCCCCTAAGGCTCTAATTATTCACTCGCTCTCCAGAGGCTCTAAGCTAAAGCTTAGGTAGGACACCCAGGGGCTGAGAGGAGGGGAGCTGGTATCCTCATTGGGAAGGATGAAGTGGTTTTTGAGCTGGGCACACGGGCAGAAGAGGCAGTCAAGGAAAACACCCAGGGGGTCCTAAACTGGCTTTTTCCCTCCCTCCCTGCTCAGATCTGCTCTCTTCACACCCAGCCCTAAAGAACAGTGCAGGACCACTCAGCCAGCAAGGGTCTTTCTTCTGAGAT
Organism: Mesitornis unicolor; assembly: GCF_000695765.1. Classification (NCBI taxonomy): domain Eukaryota; kingdom Metazoa; phylum Chordata; class Aves; order Mesitornithiformes; family Mesitornithidae; genus Mesitornis; species Mesitornis unicolor. The sequence continues at coordinate 251 of NW_010170511.1, read as the reverse complement.
CAGCGCCTGTGCAGGGCTGTTGGATAGCGCAGAGGTATTTGGACTGAAGATGAGGTGAGGTAATGGAAGGATGAAGCAATGTGCCAGTCAGGGCTTGATCTTTATTTACAGGGTGTTTCATGGAAAACTCTTTTAACGGCAGGTCTGATGCCGTGAGGAAGGAGAAAAAAAAAAAAAAGAAAGACGCTCCAGCTCGAGTTCGCTGTGAAGTGCTGCCGGCGGCAATGGAAACGCCAGCGTGAGGCCCAGGC
>NW_010170510.1:0-3384 GCF_000695765.1 Mesitornis unicolor | reverse complement strand
CGGGCGCTGCTCTGAGGCGGTGGCCGGGGAAGGGGAAGTTGGGCTTCGGTTTCGGAAGATTTCAGGCTGGCTTGAGCCGAAGGTTGGGAAACAAAACCACGCATGCTCCGAGGGGATTCTCCGCAAGGAAAGTGGCGATTTTCCCACTTGCGGCCACGCGCGGGGGTTGTTCAGTGCTCAAACCAAACCGCCCAGTGCTGCTTTCCTTGGAAAACAGGGAAACCCTTTCCCTTTCCTCCCCAAAATCCACCTGGAGCCTCAAGGCAAGCGATTCCTCGCCCGTGTCCAACACGATCCCCGTTCTCGGGAGCCCCCAAACGCCTTGGATCCGTGTCAGCATCAGCAGTCACATCATTTTGCAGGAGCAAATCCCACCGGCCCAGGGTATATCTATTTATTTTTCCAGTATTTAATGACACCTCCCAGGCCTGAGGATTCGTCACTCCGTGCTCCCGTCTCGGTTTATTTGCTCACACTCCTGTTTTGCCCAACGGTTGTGGGGATTTTTGCCTTTCCAGCACCCGCCATGGTTCATTTGCTCGCTTTAATTGTGTTCAGCTCCCTCGGGACAGCGCCGAGGTGACGTTTGGGGCTGATTTCCAGCACGTTTGGCTCCGAAATGAGCCTCTGTGCCGGGACATGCACGCCCAGCTGAGGGAAACTGAGGCACAGCGAAGGCAGAGCGACTCCATCCCCACACGTTGCCCACCTCTTCCTCCCTCCCCACCCTGTTTTCGGGTGTTTGCACAGGGAGGAGCGTGGCGGTGTCACCGCATTTGTCACCTCTTCCTGGTCGGGAGTGAACCCGTGAGGTGACGCCGCCCTCCACAGCAAACACCGCCCGGGGAGCCCCAAACCCCGGTTTTCTGCCCGCTCCTGTACGGGGTTTTGGGGCTGTGAGGGAGCAGGAAGCAGGGGGGGTCTCTTGGTCTGATCCGTGGGGGTTTGTGGTGCCCATGCACACCCCGAGTTTCAGTTTTTGGAAGGTTTGGAGCTTGTTCCTCACTTGAGGAGGGCAGAGCAAAAGTTTGTGGTGTCGGGAAGAGAAGAGGGAGCTGCAGCGCCCGCCGTTACCTTCGTTTTTGTGACGGTGGGCGCGAGAAAAGCCCCCGCTTCGAAGGCGTCACTGAAGTTTTGGGGTGAATATGTGAGGTTTTGGGAAGGGCCGAGGGTGCTGCCGGCCCATCCGCTCCCCTTTGACTTTATCCGAAATTCAGCTCCATCCTTAGGACCCTTGTCCTAAACGTTAGCGGTTTTGGGACACAAACCAACAAAACCCAAACCCCGCACCAGGAAGGGCCCTGAAACACAGGCACAGCAGAGGAATTTGGTTTATGGACAAAGCGCGGTGGCGATGGGAGCCCCCGACCACCATGGGGACAGCTCAGGGTCCAAACCATGGGACTTTTACTCCAAAAATAGCTTAATGGAGGGGTCCCGTGGGAGCTGAAGACCCAAATCCTTCCCAAAATCTTCCTGGGGACAGTTTGGGATAGCGCCCGTCCTGTTGCGTGGGAAGCCTCTTCAGGGGAATTTAATGGGATTGGAGTGGAGCGCTTCAACCGGCGCCACCAGAGTGAGGGGAGCCCGTCCCCAAATGCTGCCCAAAAGACCCCGTTGGGCACCTTGGACCCGTGCATCGGTGCCGTCCCTTCAGTTCTGGGGCCTGGGGGCTTCCAGGCTGCGTCCTTCGATGGGGAGAGATTGAGCAGCAGCTCGAGTTGTGGTGGGTTTTGCCGAAATTCAGAGCTCCAGGGGAATTGGTTTGTAGATTCAGAGGTTTGGTTTCTCGTGTCTGGTGCCAACCCCAGATTTTGGGGGTCCCGGTTGCCGTTGGGTCCATCCAGCGCCATCTGCGCTGGTTTGGGGCTCCCGGTGCGAGACGCGGCCAAAACCGGCGCCTTGTCCCCAAAAGCAGCGCTTGTGCCATCAGCCCCAGCCCTTCCCCTGCCCTTCTTGTGCAAGAAACCTGGAAAAAAGTGGCTTTTTCTCCAAAAAAGCCGCTTTTTGGGGCCCCAAAAGACCGCGTCCATCTGCACAGGGGCCCTGTTGCAGCGTTGGGCAGCGATGGGGCAATTTCCCTGCCCAAAAATCGGTCTCAGTGTCCCCAGCGCTGCCCCTTCCCCGTCACCGCGTTGGGACAGCGTTGCCTTGCGTCACCCTGGTGCTGCCCCGGCACCGACCCCTCCACCTTAAAGCCCTTTCTTGCTGCTTTATTGCCATTTCTTCAGCAGTTTCTCCCGTTTGCTGTCTTTGCCGTTCCCAAATCCCCCGAGCTCTGCCCGTTTTCTAAGCGTTTCCTAAGGCCTTGTTTTAATCCGAATTTAATCCTAATTGTGCTTTTGTCTGCAGGTCGACGCACAACGAGATGGAGAAGAACAGGTAAGGGCTGGAGGGGGCGCGGGAGCCGTTCTGGGGTGAACTCCTGCTTTCCAGGGGCTGGGGAGCGCTGGGCACAGGGGCTGCGAGGAGGGGCCTGGCCTCGAGGCATTGCCTGTCCTTTGCTGGGGGAAGAGCAGGAACAGTATTAATAAAATCATTATTAATATCGATAGAACTATTGTTGTCGTCATAACATTATTAGTAATATTATAGATTAATATAATAGTATTAATAATGTCATGTACTAGATAATATAGAAAATATATATAGGAATATTATAGTGTTTATATTATAGACTATTGCTGCATTACGTCACATTACATCACATTACATCACATTACATCTCGTTATATCTCGTTATATCTCATTATATCACATTATATCACATTATATCTCATTATATCACATTATATCTCATTATATCTCATTATATCACATTATATCTCATTATATCATATTATATCATATTGCATTACATCACATTATATCACATTATATTTTATATCATATCACATCATATCATATCATATAATATCATATCACATTACATTACATCATATTACATCATATTTTATATTTTATATCACGTTATATCATGTTGTTATGTTATGTTATGTTATATCACATTGTATCACATTATATCACATTATATCACATTACATTCTATTCTATCATATCATATCATATCATATCATATCATATATCATTACATCATATTACATCCTATTACATCATATTTTATATTTTATATCACATTATATCACATTATCACATTACATTGCATTACATTACATTACATTATATCATGTCATATCATATCATATCACTAAATATTCTAAGATATTATAAAATATATAATGTATAATAGATAGTGTATGTAGTATATAGTAAATTAATACAATTTAATGTAACATAATGTAATATAATACAATATAATGTATATTATGATCATATATATTATATATAGTAATATACTGTGTAATAGATATATGTAAAATATGC